>NC_086450.1:277504512-277804512 GCF_028390025.1 Pseudophryne corroboree
ATTTTCTTGAGAGAGACCAGCGAAAACTCCCTATACACTTATACACAAATCACAATTGCTTATGCTCTATACAGTGCTAATGGTACCGCGATTTTACGCAATGCACGTAAAGGGGTATCCAGTTGCGCTATATATATCGCATCCACAAATGCGCGTATAGGTACTTGTTATCTATCTGCCGTACGATCACGGGTCGTTGTACAAACTGGGACCCTCAATCCGGAGCGCAATACCACAAAAAAAACCTTTTTATTTCAAATACTTCGCAATACAATGCACTATCACGCTCCGCTACAAATCACCTCACAATTTGCGTTTTAAACCTTATACTAACGTGAGTCAGCCGCCTCACGCCACCAAGTTTCCACTCACTTGATGTACCACACAACGAGATTCCGAATTCCGGGGTTCAAATTTCCACTCGCTCCTACGTTCGCTCACTCAAATACACTTTGGTTTTTCTGTACAAAAAATTATCATTCATTCAGATAAGCAGTTTTACTCCAAGAGGCAATACAGTAAATAAGAGTTTTATACTAAACTTTGGAAAATGGGCAATCTTGATCTATTGTAGCGTGGCTACTGTCCCACCTTTAAACTAAACGAACTATCGTGTGGTTTTATTATGCGCACACAACGCTACGCAAGCTTACGTAATTACGCAACCGTGCGTACCTCTATGCCACGTGTGCGGCCTTGCCCCACGTGCACGTTTTGTGTACGCTGTCCTCACGTTCCGTACCACGTGTACTTATGTGCGGACGCAATAAAACAACTCACACAATTTCTATAAATGTGAGCAATATTAACTATAATCGTTCACATAACACGCCACACAGTTTCTTTTCTGTATAAACCCTTATAACTAGGCCAGACTGTGTTTGTGTTTTACATTTACTTCCTTAATATTTATATTATGAATCTAGCAATCAGTCCTATGGCAACAATGTGAGCGGGTGTACAAAGAGTATGGGTGTACGCTTTTGTTGTGTACGCATTTGGCGCCAAAAAATAAATTCACAGATTTTAAATAGCTTTTTTTCTGTTTACCTTACGAGTTCTACCAGCATCCCTACAAACCATACAGAGCAGACGTCGTCTAATCAGCAAATAAATAGGGTTTCTCAGTGCATCCACCGACCAAGAAAAGGATACGTAGGATACCTGTTCACCCTTTTGCTGATAGGTTAAGTCTGCTGTGACCTGTTAGGCTGTGGATATGTGGAAAACCGGACGATGCCCCCAATTGATAATGTCGATTATCTTACAGGAAAGAACGCTATACCTTAAAAACACCTTAAATACACTTTAAACCTTTAGCCGCTGCGGCCGCTATACTTAATACACATGCTACATACTTTATACACTGTTTGCGTACGGAGTCCCGTATCACTGTACGGACTTAGCGTACAAACACCGCGCTGGGGGTACAAAGTACACACAGCGCGCACACACCCAGAGATACACTTTAAACCTTATACAGCAATGCGATGCGTTACTAATACACTCTTAAACCTTAGCAGGAAAAGGAAGACACAACACCGATTTGTAGTTAAACCACTGGGTTCCGACACCACAGCGTAATATTTGCTGAAAGTGGGTTTACAATACAAATCATACACTACAATACAAGACAATATAACAGAATAATGGCTACAGTCAATGTACATATGTGATTGGAATCGCTTGCGCAAACCGGACGGTCCCCGGTCATCTGATAGATAACTTTGTGAGTCTTGTACCAGGCCAGGCTGCAGCAGGCTTTATTTATACAATTCTTCCAAAAGCAATACAATGGATACTGTAATCCCTTTGTCCATTGGACACAGGAATGCACTTTTACAGTACAGGAGAGGTCATAGGTCGGTTTGAATAGGTGGGCGATGTCTTTCCCAACTGCTCTTGTGGGTGGTCTCCTCTGGATTACCGCCGCATACATAATATACAGTAAATACAGTTTATATCTATATTCTGCTTCTGCACATAACTATCCGCAGGAACATGCGATCTTCCACAGACCAACACTGGAATGTTACCCTTAAAATACCCTACAGCTGGATACCAAACACCACCCTATAACCTTAGTCTGTCCCCTCATATCCTGTAAAGGTGTATCCCTTTGTTCTGAAACCATTTTAACTGTTGTTATTTTCTGGTGTGGTGCAGGGGGACTATGTGTACATTGTACACTATTTGGATTAAATATGTAATGTGTTTTGATAGCTCTCCATGCGTTCACAAACTCTACCATAAATACCCATACCACGCGCTGATGCGCACGACCGCGGGAGCGACCATACGCAAATTGTAAATATGTGCACGCACAGCAGAACAAGTACACGCGCGGAGGCCATCTGTGTGTTGTTTGTACATGATGTGTGTACTGCAATATTTTTCAACTTTGACAATTACATCTGGGCAAATTTCAGCACGTCCCATGTTTTGCACATACAATTAATTTGGTGGTGCAGAATTTTTTTAAAAATAACAGGGGCGTGCAGGAAATGCTGTCGGTGGCCCAAAAACTTGCGGTCCACTTTCAGTATTCACCCACCGTGTGCCAAAGACTGGAGCACCTGCAAACACTCCTGAACCTGCCCTGCCATCACCTGAAGCCAGAGGTGGTAACGAGGTGGAATTCAACACTCTCTATGCTTCAGAGGATGGAGGAGCAGCAAAAGGCCATTCAAGCCTATACATCCACCAATGATATAGTTAAAGGAGGGGGAATGCACCTGACACAAGCGTAGTGGAGAATGATTTCCATCTTGTGCAAGGTTCTCCAACCCTTTGAACTTGCCACTTGTGAAGTCAGTTCAGACACTGCCATCTTGAGTCAGGCCATTCCCCTAATCAGGCTTTTGCAGAAGCAGCTGGAGAAATTGAAGGAGGAGCTAAGATGGAGCGATTCCACAAAGTATGTGCGACTTGTGGATGGAGCCCTTCATTCGCTTTGCCTTGATTCAAGGGTGGTCAATCTGCTGAAATCAGAGCACTACATTTTGGCCACCATACTCGATCCTAGGTTTAAAGCTTATGTTGTATCTCTCTTTCTGGCATACACAAGTCTGCAGAGGTTCAAAGACCTGCTGGTGAGACAATTGTCAACTCAAGCGGAACGTGACCCATCAACAGCTCCTCCTTCATTTTCTTCCGCAACTGGGGCTGTGAGGAAAAGGATAAGATTTCCTAGCCCACCCACTGTCGGTAATGCAGTGCAGTCAGTAGCAATTGCTGACATCTGGTCTGGACTGAAGGACCTGCCAACGATTGCTGACATGTCTACTGTCACTGCATATGATTCTGTCACCATTGAAAGAATGGTGGAGGATTATATGGGTGACATCATCCAAGTAGGCATGTCAAACAGTACGTATGTGTACTGGCAGCAAAAAGAGGCAATTTGGAGGCCCTTGCACATACTGGCTTTATTTTAGCTAAGTTGCCCCCCCTCCAGTGTGTACTCTGAAAGAGTGTTTAGTGCAGCTGGTAACCTTGTCAGCGATCGGCGTAGGATGTTACTCCTAGAAAATGTGGAGAAGATGATGTTCATCAAAATGAATTATACATTTCTCCAGAAATACCTTTACCAGCAATTGCCTCTAGAAAGTTCACAGTGACCTGTGATGGTGGATTCCAGTGGGGACGAGTTAATACTCTGTGTGGAGGAGGATGTACACACTGAAAGAGGAGAGGAATTGGAGGATGAGTATGAGGATGACATTTTGCCTCTGTAGAGCCAGTTTGTGCAAGGAGAGATGAATTGCTTCTTTTTTGGTGGGGGGGTTAATTGCTCTGTTGTTGTAGGGGCCCAAATAAACCAATCATTTCAGCCACAGTCATGTGGCAGACCCTGTCGCTGAAATGAGTGGTTTGTTAACGTGTGCATGTCCTGTTTATACAACATAAAGGTGGGTGGGAGGGCCCAATAACCTCTTTTTTTTCCTTTGCATTATGTGCTGTTTGGGACCTAGGAGAGGATCCGACAATGCAGTATTCAATTTGCAGGCAAATCTGACTGGTTTTGGCCGTTTCAACAATACCAATCTGACTTTTTTAAAGTCGGATTAACATTGTCGAAAACAGGACTAAATCCTGTTGGATTTGGTTGCACATCCAACAAAACACGTAGATCCGCGGCTAATCCGCCGATTCACGTGTTTTCTGACAAGTCGGAATGGCGACAAGTCATAAAAACGGCAGCCCCATTGAATAGGTCAAATCCTGATTCAACCAAAAAAAGTCGGAAACTGCCATCTTTCCGACTAGACGGCAATTCCAACATTCATTGAATAGACCCGATTATGTCATATGGTAAATGTGAGGAAATTCAAAGGCAACTGAATTGCAGTAACTATATTTGTATACTATGTGGGAGCTGTATCAAGCCTTGGAAGATATAGGGGTAAATTTACCTAGGTGAGAGTTTTTTTAGAACTGGTGATGTTGCTCATAGCAACCAATTAGATTCTGCTTAACATTTATCGAGCTGCTTTTAGAAGATGATAGATAGAATCTGATTGGTTGCTATGGGCAACATCACCAGTTCCAAAAAAAAACTCCCACAAAAAACTCCCACCTTAGTAAGTTTACCCCATATTTGGGAAAAGTGGCCCAAAACTACCAATAAGCTTTTGTCATTTATTTAGTACAGTCTTTGAAATTACATTTAGAAGCTACATTTTGACTGCTGTGGGCAACTTCTCCACTTTATCCCTTCATCTCCCTTTTAGTGTCACATTAATTAAAATACATGTATAAACAATATTACAGACTATCAGTGAACTAGTTTTTCTATATATTGCCTAGAGAAAAAAAAATATTGACAGTTCAAATAAATTATGTAATGAAAAAAAAAAAAAGGATTATTAATAAATTAAATACAGATTACTGAAATCTTCCAGGCTACAGCATTCTAAATCTTGTCTAAAGTTTTTGCAATGCTATTTGCAAGAATGCAATGGAATGTACATGAAGCCTGAATATCACTATGCTAATTACATGCATGGGAAACAAACAGAAAATCAAATGAGCAGCACTAAATAGAGAGACGCCAACTAAGTATTTTTACTCAGAGGAAAACTTAATGAAATTGGTGATTACGATGTTGGGAATTAGTAGTATATAGAAGGTTATCTCAAGCTTTTAAGGGCAAAATAACATCTGTCAATGTAGGCAAAACAAGTTACAGTTTCCAGGGAAAGACAGCTCTCCAACTAACATAAAAGGTAATTTAAAAATGTGTAAAGTCTGCTGTTTAGCGTTGGTGTGCATCCAATTCTTGTTTATATTCCTACACTGATGCACCTGGTTTTGTTATTCATTTAGTTATTTATATATTTCAGACATCTAATAACCCTTTGTCTATAAATGGCCATTGCAGAAGTGTGCCTATTGATTTTCCATGTAATAATGAACATTCTTAATGTTAGTACTTGAAGCCTAAAATTATTAAAAAAACAGCCATTTTAATTAACAGTTATGATGCCTGATATGGGGTTGGGTCTGTGAGACTGGTGGTGGGGATCCCAGAGGTCAGCATGCCGACCCTGAGATCCCTGAGCACAGAATGTCAGTGGGGGGCGACCCGGGCGAGCATGGAGAGGAGAGCATGGATAGACTATCTCACCTTTCTGCTTCATAGCAACTGCACCTCTTGCTTCTTCTGTAGTCCACCAATGCCTCCCTATTGGTTATCAGGATATATGGTTTCAGAATACAGTTACGGCTTCTGGTTTCATGAGCAACTTCATCAAACTTACAAAGATGGCATGACTTTAAAAATGACTGTTTGTCCCTCACATGCTGATCACACCTTCCACATGTTACTCAGAGTACCCACTTGCTCAAAAAATTGCTCACATTCCCTTAGACCCCTACTTGCTCCAAAATGTCTACACATGGCATGTTGACCTCACATGTCTCTCAGGCCACCCACTGGATATAGAAGGCTCCCATTAATCCTTAAATGTACCACATTCCCACATTAACACAAGTAACTCCTTTCAGACTTCTTTAAATGTAATTCAAATACTCCACTTACCCCCATATTCCTCTCAGAGTACCACACGTGCCCCCACTAACTACTAATCTAATAACCACTAATAGCCATGAATTGCTAATTAGTTTATTAATTTAAATACATTTTATTAATGCTAACTTCCAAAAATGTAAATCCTCACCATTTAGCAGACACTTTTTTCTGTGTTACTACCTTCGCTCACTTTTTTTTCTAGCAAACAGTTAATAAGTGGTGAGTGTGTCATTCATTCGTCATAGTGATATAATAAGAATAATTTAATAAATCTGTGTATGACAGTAATAGTGTAGGCCAGTGGCGGAAATTGAGAGTGGTGGGCCCAGTTGCAAAAATATAATTTTGGTCCCCCTCCTCCACCCCAACCCAAGTTCACAATATGCCACACAGCAGTGAGTGACAGGGGAAGCAGAGGATGACAGGGGAATGCAGGGGGAGGCAGATGTTTGGTAACAGGGGAACAAGCACAATGCGAACAGGGACGTGCAGTCAGGGTAAGCAGGGAAGGCAGTGCATTCCCTGTCATTAATGATTTAAATAATACAAAGAAGATACTTATGACACATATTCTGTGTCATAATTATCTCCTTTATATTAATATAATCATCACTGTGTAAATGGGGTTGGGAGGCATCGATTGTGGTGCCTCCCGTTGTCATTGGGAAAGGGGCCGGAGCGGGGGCGGGCCCGGGTGGGGCCAAGGCATGGACCGTAAAAGCCCATTGAAAATTATTGGAAAGCGGCACCATTAGAAGTGCCGCTTTCATACAGGGACGTGCTTCCAACCCATGAAAGCACACCCCTGTCAGTGAGGCCACAGTGATTAGCCAGCGGATCCATCACTGGATCCACTTTCATCACTGTGTGGGCGCGACAGAGGTGCGGGAGTCGATGGCGGCGGGCAGTGGTGCAGAGAGAGAGGGGGAGAGGGTACAAATTACCTGGGCCCATGTCTAATGTTGGGGCCCAATGAGGGCCCAGTAGGGGCCAAGGCCCCCTCCCCCTTACCTGGCAGCAACAACTGCAGCTCTTTTCCTCAGCCCAGCACATGCTGCTGTGTACCTGACTGTATTGTGGCCATGGAGGTGCTTAAAATACTATTTATTTCAGTATTTTTTTCTAACGGGTATGAGCACACCTCCTGTGATTAGAACACGCCCTTTGAAAAGTACCTGGGCCCAGCCCAGCTCTCTGCCCTGGCAGCGGTATGTGGTGGAGGTGTGGGCAGCGGGATGTGGCGGAAGTGCGGTCAGCGGGACACAGCAGAGGTATTAGCGCACTGCCATTCTGCAGAGTTTGGCAGCGGAGCGGTACCAGTTTAAAAAATGGCACCTCAGCAGCATTTTTAAAATTCAAGATGTCCGCCCTGAGCCAATCAAGGCTCGTATGTCATTGTCCCGCCCCCTCTGGTTGACTTATATCAGTCAGCGCAAAGCAGCTGAGTCAGTCCGACGGCGGAGGAGGAGCAGTGAAGGGCTCCTGAAGAAAGAAGACGTAATGGAAGTCCTGGATGGGCGGCGGCTATGCAAAAGAGCTTAACAGCTGCCGCCCACCAGGTGAAGACGCCAGAGGCCCTGGGAAGGTGGCGGCCATGCAAAAGAGCTTAAAGGCCACCGCCTCCCAGGTGAAGATGCCGTAGGAAGATGCCAGATGCCCTGTGAAGGTGACGCCACCACAGGTGAAGACGCCGGAAGCCCTTGGAAGGTGGCGGCCATGCAAAAGAGCTTAAAGGTCGCCACCTACTGGTGATGACCCTGACTAATTAAAAAAAAAATTTAAGACGTGTGGTGTTTTATTTTAATATTGTTCTTTACAGGTGGCCTACAGGTGTCAGCGGGCCCTTTATGTCCGGGAATGTTGGTACTTGTGGTTCTCCCAGTGCCAGCATGCTGGAGCAGGCTTGCTGGGACCTGTAGGCCACCTGTAAAGAACAATATTAACATTGAACCCCGCACCCACCGCCTCCAGGGGTGCGGGGCATAGCACTGGGCTATGGGGGGGGGGATTTTCATTTTTTGGGGGCCCCGCTTTCTGAGGAATTCCAGTCCTGGGCTGACTGGCTTGGGAGCTGTTTAATGTTATGTCAAGGGGACCCCACACCGAGAATCCTCCCTGCTATGGCATTATCCCCCCTGGCTGGTTCTGTGCCTGGTGCTGGTTTTAGTGATGTGTGGGGGACTACACTTTTTTTACACTTTAAGCTCTTTAAAGTGTTTTTTTTTACACTTTAAGCTCTCCCCCCCTCCCTATAGGGCAGTGAATGGGATGGTTAGCTGCCAGTGCCTCCCCAGCCACTGACCTCACCGCACGTCACTAAATGCGATAATATGCAAATACTAGTTTCAGTCCTCCCCTTGTGAACTAGTATGTGCCTTAGTGTGCACGCCCTGAGATGCCCACTTTCTGCGCCTAGGCACACAGTAGCACTGCTGGTGATTCTAGACAATCCACCAGTGTGTGAACTATTGACACATGCACCAGCTTTATAGCAGGCACAGTTAATCTGTCTGAAGTGATTTGTTCTCTGTGGAAGTGATTTGTCATCTGGGAAAGCAGCTGCTTTCCCTGACATACCCGCAACAGACCCATAACACATAGGAGCCTGAATTTATTTGTCCCTCCCTGTCACTGCCCAGGAACACCCATCAATTTGTCTTTCCAGTTCTCATCCCATCTGAACTGTATGCAAAAGCACCATTGTGCATAAACTCTGGGTAAGGCATGCACTGTAGGGGTTTTCTTAATTTTTCATGCATGAGCAGTAAGAAATAATCACCCAACTACTGTATGTGAACATCGGAATTGCGTGCATGTTTTCTTTTTTATTTCTTAGTATTTCAGCGTGAATGTGCAACGTTCAGCTTCCATCACTTACCGGTGGAACCACACTAGGCATAACTGGATTGTTTTATACAGTATGTGCAGGTATGCGGTCAGCATACCGCTCGTTGGGATCCCGGCTGTCACAATACCGACGTCGGCATCCCTCTGGGGCACCATACTGCCGCCAATATACCCTCTATGGGTGTCCACGACATATAATATAATTAAAATTTTTCCCAAAGAGGTGGGCTACTATCTTAGTATTAACTAATAAACTATATTCATACTAATAAATCCCTGTTCACATAAATATACTGTATAGTCTAACATTCCACTGTCACAAGGAAAGAAAACTTGAATACTCATTGCGCTTGGTAACCTCATATATGTATATAAATGTATAAGTAATAAGTAAATTTATACAGTATCTATGTGCTTGCTTCTCATTAAATGACAGAAGGCTAGTTTTTAGTGTTATTACAATATTTAATTTAATGGAAAACAAAAACAAAAAGGAAAAATAAGAAAAAAAAGAACAATGGGAATAGATGAATCCAATATTAATAATAAAAATATAAATAAAAATAATGAAAATAAAAATCTGAGTGTTAGATTGATATTAAAAGTGAACTGAATAAACAAATACTGAAGATAAAGATGTGACAATGATTAATATACTCCCATGTATAAGACAGGTATGTGTTACATTTAATTGTATATATGCTTATAATATTTGATATGCCTGCTATCAATGAAGAACAGGTTTGTTTGTAATTGTATTACTTATTTAATACTTTCTGTAATTCTTTTGTATTGAACCTTTTGTGTAAAGAAATAGAAGATTGGATTTCCTGTGTATCCGAGTAATGATTGACACCACCCAGATAGTAGTCTATTACAGGTGTGGAAGCTAATTAAACAATGTTTGTGGAATAAATATGACATTACAGCACATGCCAGTCCAACTGCACCTTGGCCATGCTTCTAACATTATCTGTTACTGGAACTTTTAATAACAAACACATTAACTGTGAGCTCATTCACAATAAAATCACTGTATATTAGTGCGCCGACTTGGATTATTTTACCACAGTGACTGGAGGAGGTCACATGCATTGGTAGTTTTGGAACAAGCTCATAATTGTGAGCTGTGCTGTGTTAAGGAGACCATAATATTAGTGGAAGTTCATCTGGAGTAAGAAACCTGTTACCAGAGGTGACTCCTGGGACTATATTTACTAACATTCAATTTTCAGTTTTGAGTGATTTTGACTTTGTAAATTTACTAAATGCAAAATCAAATGTCAAATTGATCCTAAAACTGAATTCCACTTAAAAACCACTTACATTTCTGAAAAATATTGATGTTTTCCCATAATCAAAAATAAGATCCCTCATTTACTAAAATTCAATTTGCAAATCAGTTTCAAATCAAATTTTAAATTGAACTTCAAATCCCCAAAATGAATAGAATACTGAGAGACTTTCGATTTGAGCTTCTAAACACCATTCTGTTGGTTGGAAATTGATTGTGATGACTGTAGAAGTTTTCAAAAGCATGTGAAGCAATGTGGCTGTAGGAATAATGTCTTCTAAAGTTATGCTATGCTTTGCACCTACCTGCAAATCACCACCTGACTGATACAACCCAGGAGCATCAATCACAGCAACATACTGGCCACGTGTATACAAATAGGCATCATACATATTTCATGAATGTGCAGGTGGTCTGTGATGCAAAACTAAAATTCATGAATGTTATGACTGGCTATCCTGGTTCATGCCATAATGTCTACAATCTGCAAATCATCCTGTCTGCAAAATATGAGGTGGTTCAAATGCCACAGGGATGGTTGTTGGATAAGTTACCGGTTTATCTTAATGGAGGATCTAATAGAACTTGTTACTATATTGATTTAATTTTTTTTCCACCCCCAACAGGTGATTTAGGCTATCCATGACAGAATGCACCTTTGGGCTATTAAAAACAAGGTTGATAAATTGGGAGGTATATTATTATATCATCTGGCAAAAGTGTCTGATATTGTGCTCTGCTGCTGTCTATTGCATAATGTTATGATCTGTGTACTTGGAACCCAGGAGATAGGGTGGCAGCAGAAGAGTTCCAAGTACAGGTGCCTGAAGCTGTGACAGAACTGGGGTACGCAGCAATACCTAACGGGAAACCCTGACTTCATTGTCCTTTCCTAGTGGTCGGTTAATGCCAGCGAGACTATGGTTTCTTGGGCACATGGCAGCGGATTAGGTCTGCCCGAACTCCGATGCCCCCTGGTCTTAGTTGGTGACAAGGTGTTAACCGAGACAGAGAGAGAACAAGGGGAAAACTAAGACAGACAAAAGTGAAAGGGGAAACCACAGAAAATAATAAACTCATTTATGTGTGGCTTGGCCGCCAAGAAAAACCTGTAACCAAAGTAACGCTGGCCAAATACGAATCCATCGTAGTTCTGCAAGGACAATCATGCGGAAGCCTCTGCCAAAATGACTCGACCAAAAAACAGATAACGAGAACACGGCCTCAGCCATAAGGTGCGGCAGAGCCGCTACTCACAACACCACAGAAGGTGCTTGCAGGAAACTACCGGAACCCCGAGGCTTCGGACACCAGACCACTCCACTGGAAGACAAACTCAGAGGACAACAGGAAACGATCCCTCAGACCGTACTCTGGAAACTGGACACAGGACACTGGAGTACACAAGCTGGATGTAGGAACACACCAGAGGCAGGAAGACAGGCTTCACTGGAAGCTGCTGACAGTGACCAGGAACAAGCTTGCAGGAAGCTAACCAAGAACTGGGACATACAGGTATCATAACAAACTTCTATAACCGGCGCTGGACTGCAGGGCTAGCTGGGTAATAAGGGAAGCACGCCCCAATCAGGATGGCTGGAAGCCAGGAACAAGTTAATGGCCAAAATACTGTCAGGTGAGGTTACACAGACAAGAGCCAAACTGCAGTACCCAGACTCACCACATAATGACCAAATATCTGACAGGTGAGGCTTAACACATAGAAAACAGGCTGAAGGTACACAGACTCACCACCGGTGGCCAACAAGAGACTTCTAAACAAGTAAACAAGTACAAGAGAAATCCTGGCATGCAAACAGAAATAGAACATAAAATTCATGAACAAAATGCAAAACAGGAATGAGCCACTGCTGTGGCTCATAACAGTACCCCCCTTCCTGAGGAGGGGTCAAATTACTGCAAAATTAAGGTTTTCCAAAACAGGGGATACATTAAAAAAACTGACACACTGGTATAACCAGACAATGGCAAGAAAAGAGAAACAAGCTGTGGCAACAGCTTGTAACAGCGCTCCCCCCCCCCTTCCTTTACGGAGGCCACTGGACACAAGACACAATATTTTTTTTTTTTTTTTTTAACAAGGCAAGAGTCAGCAATTATTTATTTTTCTTCCTCTTCTTTTTTTTATATTGTTCTTGAGGTCTGACCAAGGTAATTCCCCAAACATTGTCTGAATTGATGGTACCTTCCAGCAAGGCTGGGTTCAATCCCGAGATTGGTTTTCTAACCTTGGGGGCTGAACTTTCAGAAGTACTGCAAGAAGAAGACAGAAAAGCACATCCCGCAGTCAATACAATAGGCTGAGAGTTTTGTGCCGATTTTATAATATTCTGTGAACTCTCAGCAGATAAGACAGGTGACTTAGAGGAATCTGAACTAATCTCTTTGGGACCATATTTCTTAATGACAGCATCACTGAATGCTCGGGCATCCTGAAGAATGGGATCTTTGGTTTTAATTAAGTTGGACGCCCATTCAAAAGGCTCTCCTCTAATGGAGTAAATCAGATAGAGCACAAAGTTCTCCGAAGTGATGCCCAAAGATGGTCTAGACAGCATAATGGTAACATAGTGTTTGGGGAGCGTAAGATATTGGGCTAAGTCCCCATTAAAGACTATAGATGTAGTAATATCATAAAAAGCATCAGGATCCACTTAATTTTCATCTGACTGACTGGAGTGCATTGCTGGGACCAGGTCACTACCGACCTTACTTGAGACTGTGGCCTTCAGGACCCTCTTTGGGGTAGTGGCATTTGGGAAACCCTCTGGGGCAGTGGCCTTTGGGAACCCCTCTGGGGCAGTGGCCTTCGGGAACCCCTCTGGGGCAGTGGCCTTCAGGAACCCCCTCTGGGGCAGTGGCCTTCGGAACCCCCTCTGCGGCAGTGGCCTTCGGAACTCCCTCTGTGGCAGTGGCCTTCGGAACCCCCTCTGGGGCATTGGCCTTCGACTCTCTCGCTGGGAGCGGATCTTCTGACTCTCTTGCTGAGACCGGTATGTCAGACTCTCTATCAGAGACCGGGACATCGGACTCTCTCACAGAAACCAGACCACCGGAATTTCTCACATCGGACTCCCTCTCTGGGACCAGACCATCGGACTCCCTCTCTGGGACCAGACCATCGGACTACCTCTTTGGGACCGGACCATCGGACTCCCTCTCTGGGACCAGACCATTGGACTCCCTCTCTGGGACCGGACCATCGGACTCCCTCTCTGGGTCAATAATTATCGAGACTTCTCCCAGGGTTATGGCCTCTGGGATTTTTACTGAAGGTATGACCTTCAGAACCTCCACTAAAGCTATGCCTCTTGAGTCCATTCCTGGGGAAGCAAACTCTAGAACCCCTCCTGGGGCTGTGCCTCTCAAGACCCCACCTGGGGATATTGCTTCAAAGATCCCTTCTGGGGTTGTGCTTCTCGAGTTCCCTGCTGGAGCTATGGCTTTAGATACCCTTTCTGGGGTTGTGCCTTTCAAGTCCCTACCTGGGGTAACAGCTTCTGAGACCCTTTCTGGGATTGACACCTGAACCATTACATCAGATGCCCCTCTTGGACCCTGAGCATTGGGCACTGCTCCAGGACCCTGAGCATTGGGCACTGCCCCAGGGCCCTGAGCATCGGACACAACTCCAGGACCCTGAGTATCGGGCACCGCTCCAGGACCCTGAGCATTGGGCACCATCCTAGGCCTTGATCATCGGGCACCGGTCCTAGACCCTGAGCATCGGGCACCACTCCAGGACCCTGAGCATCAGGCACCGCTCCAGGACCCTGAGCATCGGGCACCATCCTAGGCCTTGGACATCGGGCACCGCTCCTAGACCCTGAGCATTGGGCACCACTTCAGGACCCTGAGATTCCACTACTGGGGTTTGCGACTCTGATTCAACAGGAAAGTCAAAAAATGAAAGAAACATTCTACTTTGATTCCTTAATCTATAATGGGGCTCCCTAGCCCAAGGACCCCAATTATAGGACAGAGTGCTTTTTAGTGTGGGCTTCATGACAAGTACTTCTGCCACAGTAGAGAAAGTAGTAGGTCTTGAATCCTGACTAAATTTGGCCAGAGGGCAGGACTTGTCACCACATTTTGTCTTGTGCAACTCACATGTCTGCAGATAGTTGCCTAAACCCCCACAATATAGACATAAATTCAAGTTTCTGCAACACTGATGCTCCTCCTCTGAGAGCCTGGGCCGCAGGAAACTTTTAAACCTTTTCTCTCCAAACAAATCTGAGGATTCTCTTGTCACAATATTGTGAGCAAGAGTCTCTTTAGAGATAGATAAACTCTTAACAAATTCGGGCAGGATAAGCAAAATTTTGGTCAGAAGGTTTTGCAGATGCCTTAAGGATTGCTGCAAAACTTCCAGCTGCACAGGTTTCAAGGCACTGAAAGCAGAGTTCAGGGCTGAGAGAGATGCCTGCAGGGCTTGCATAGTTCGCACAGGAGGATTTCAAGCTAGACAGACAAGATTGGAATGGATTCTGGACTGGACTGTGGACTTGATCCTGGACTGGACTAGATTCTGGACTGGACAGGATTGTACCAAAAAAGAAAACTACTCTGTTTAGTTTTGTTTTTGTTGCATGGCCAGTGATACAGTTATGTTCTCTATACTTGGAACCCAGGAGATACTGTGGCAGCAGAACAGTTCCAAGTACAGATGCTTGAAGCTGGGACAGAACTGGGGTATGCAGCAATACCTAATGGGAAAACCTGACTCTGTTGTCCTTCCCTAGTGGTCAGTTAACGGCTGCAAGACTATGGTTTATTGGGCTCACGCCAGATGCGTTTGAACAGGCGGATTAGGTCTGCCCAAACTCCGATGCCCCCTGATCTTAGTTGGTGACTAGGTGTTAACCGAGACAGAGAGAAACTAACTAAGACAGATACAAAAGCGAAAGGGAAAACCACAGAAAATAATAAACTAATTTATGTGCGGCGAGGCCGCCAAGAAAAACCTGTAACCAAAGTAACGCTCCCCAAAAGCCAAATACGAATCCATCATAGTTCCTCAAGGACAACCATGCGGAAGCCTCTGCCAAAATGACTCGACCAAAAAACAGATAACGAGAACACGGCTTCAGTCGTAAGGTGCAGCAGAGCCGCTACTCACGATACCATGGAAGGTACATGCAGGATAAGACCAGAACCATGAGGCTTCAGACACCAGACCACTCCACTGGAAGACAAACTCGGAGGACAACAGGAAACGATCCCTCAGACCGTACTCTGGAAACTGGACACAGGACACTGGAGTACACAAGCTGGATGCAGGAACACACCATAGGCAGGAAGACAGGTTCCACTGGAAGCTGCTGACAGTGACCAGGAACAAGCTTGCAGGAAGCTAACCAAGAACTGGAACATACAGGTATCATAACAAACTTCTATCACTGGCGCTGGACTGCAGGGCTAGCTGGGTAATACAGGAAGCACGCCCCAATCAGGATGGCTGGAAGCAAGGCACAAGGTAATGGCCAAAATACTGTCTGGTGAGGTTTCACAGACAAGAGCCAGACTGCAGTACACAGACTCACCACATAATGGCCAAATATCTGACAGGTGAGTCTTAACACATAGAAAACAGGCTGCAGTTACACAGACTCACCACCAGCGGCCAACAAGAGACTTCTAAACAAGTACAAGAGAAATCCTGGCATGCAAACAGAAATATAACATAAAATTCATGAACAAAATGCAAAACAGGAATGAGCCACTGCCGCGGCTCATAACACATAATTGCACATTAAATAAACCTCTCCACCCAGATTATAGAATAAACAGTAAGCAGGTAGTGGTTTTGTTACCAATAACAGATTATGGGGGACATGTATTCAAGACCAGAAGAAAAAAGTATTCCATGTTGTGGGCACACACGGACTATTATATTCTCATAAAGTCAAATATCCTTGTGATAGATGGCCATTAATTCTAAAATTTAGGGGGTCATTCCGAGTTGTTCGCTCGGTAAAAATCTTAGCATCGCAGCGATTTTCCGCTTAATGAGCATGCGCAATGTCCGCACTGCGACTGCGCCAAGTAAATTTGCTATGCACTTAGGAATTTTACTCACGGCATTTTCATCGTTCTGGCGATCGTAATGTGATTGACAGGAAATGGGTGTTACTGGGCAGAAATAGGCCGTTTTATGGGCGTGTGGGAAAAAACGCTACCGTTTCCGGAAAAAACGCAGGAGTGGCCGGAGAAACGGGGGAGTGTCTGGGCAAACGCTGGATGTGTTTGTGACGTCAAACCAGGAACGACAAGCAGTGAAATGATCGCAGATGCCGAGTAAGTCTGGAGCTACTCAGAAACTGCTACGAGGTGTGTAATCGCAATATTGCGAACACATCGTTTGCAATTTTAAGATGCTAAGATTCACTCCCAGTAGGCGGCGGCTTAGCATGAGCAAATCTGCTAAAATCCGCTTGCGAACGACCAACTCGGAATGACCTCCTTAACTTTTATTATTATCGTTAAAACATTAGCGAAATATGGTGCAAGTGAAATAATTGTGTAAAAAATAATAAAGTGAAATAAAATGCTTAGCCACTGTAATTTATTGTTTCTTCACTGTCTCTAGTGTTCTTGAACAATGTTTCAATATTTGTTGCAATATTGGTTGCTGAATGCCTTCTACCGTTACATTTATATCCTTGGGATTAACTCCTGTGTATGGTTTTAATACCAGGTCTAATGTGCCACCAATATTCTCGTTTGATTCCGTGCTTACAGTGTGCGCATCACTGACTCCTAAAGCACTCTTTGTTAGTTTTAAACAGTATAGTGGACCATGTAACTTCGTTCTCTAAGGTGCCGTGTCATATTAAACTTAAATAGGTTTATATGTTACTTATAAATAAGTTATTTTCTCTGCTTTTGGTAGTGTTATAACTGTGCTGCTTTTCCTAAGTAATGTTGCGTCACTATGTGATATAAAATATGCGTGCCAGACTATTATCTATTGTTGTCATGAGCTGTCCCTTATTCAAGTCTATCGAGCATATAGTCTATAGACAATTAGTAGGGCTTGAATATTCCCAATCTCTCTACATAACTCATGTGGATATGTATTGGTTATTATGTATGGAATATTTCACAAGGTCACAGTGCTCTATTCTATATGGCACTGTTCTGTTGCTGGCCTATCACTATTAAATCACACATGTCAGATATGGAGTTGGTGGTATAGCCATCATGTTTCAAATAACATTTATTTCAATGGAATGGTAGTATTTCATATGGGTCAAAGATTGATTTTTAAACACATATCAGTCACACACATGCTCTGTGTATTATGCTGGCACAGTATAGCCGAGGCCATCCTTTGTCCCCTAAATACAGTGCTGTCCGCATGCTGCTGCTTCTGTCTCCAGGGACCCCCCACACGTGTGTGTCATTTCTTTTGCAGTCCTGAAGTGGTTTCAGCCTGAGGTTTCTCTCATGCCGTGTGCCCTAGCATAAAGCCGCTAGCTGCGGCTTCTGTCTATGGGACCACCTGCGTGGCTGAACGTTAGCTATTCTAAAGCCGTCTCCGGCATGGTGTGAAAGCGGTAGCACCTGCAGCAGCTGCAGCTGTCACATTAAACATGGCACCTAGAGTAGTTTATGTAATCGGTTACATATGCAACATAAATATAAACAGTGGTTAAGCTATTAAAATGATAAGACACATAGTATATGCGTCCAATCTCCTAACAATCGTTTCGCATTTGCTTATTCATAGGAAACCCAATTTCCGGGTTGAGGAGAACTGTATCCCCTGTCTCAGTCTCTCATTCGTCATAAATTTTGATTGACAGTACAAATCACCTATCAACATTTTTGTGTGTAATAAAGAATAGACATTATGCTTGTATTTAGGTTACTATTCAAAAAAGGATTACATGGCAATATCTAGCCCTGGGGGATTTCATTATCAGTTTTAATCAGCATTTATGGTCACCATTTATCATTTATATTCAGGATATCGGTATTTATATCCAGGATAGACAGCTCGAGTTATGTAAGATACAGTGGGGAGATCTGATGATTATGGGATTTACTCATCCTAAACCAAAAATTGATGAATTATGGATTATAGTTATTACAGCAAACAATAATCAAATATATACCTATACATATTTAGCTGCCTAATTTTTATATATATTTTATTAACTCACCCATTTTCTAAAGATATTGTTATTTTAGATAATTTTCCAAATTGTCTGATGTCAAAGCATGATACTGTATCACACCCTTATTGTTACACAAGTAGTTTAATATATTCTATTATGTTGTGAGATAGGTATATCCAATTCTCAAGATAGACATGAATTGTACGAATAACATTAGTTTCTATAGTATACCATGTTGTCATTAATATATATATGTATATATATATATATATATCTATAAAGGATTAATACTGTGCCACGTGTGATGAAAACAAATGTATCAGATATGTTGTACAGAATGTAGCTATATGTTAATAGACACTCTCCACTAACAATTATGAGGCGTCAGCTCTACCCCTCAAAAAAGAACAGAGATGGTAATTTTCCTGAGTGAAATGGAACTGGCAGAAATGGGATGAGGGATATATAGCGACCAATGGTGTCTGCAATAAGGTGAAATACCAAATTAATATTAAAAAATAAATACAATTTATTAACAATGTTATCACAATAATGCAAAATTTTGAAAAAATGGGACAAAAAATACATACACAAATAAATATGGTATTTAAAAGAATAATACTGAAAGAGGTTAATTCTTATCTGGATATGAGGTAAGTATAGGTCTCCCAACGCGTTTCGTCATATAGACTTCATCAAGGGGTTAAGGTGGAATGGGACTGAATGTCAATCTATAGTAGTACTAAACAGGGATTAACTGTGACATCACATCCTGTCTAAGAAGGGACTAGTTATTGGACCTTTTCATAATCGTATGGATATATTCTATAGACATGCTAAACAATATTTCAAATAGAAATACTTAAAAACAAGACTCTTTTACATTAAAACACAGCCAAAATATATAGGAGAATGAATGGAGCGGTACTTCCGCCCTTCTTCCGGTGTCCTGGTAAGCGGTGTGCAGCTGTCCAAAACTTCCGCCCCACTTCCGTGGTCTCGCTGTGCATGCACCTGCTATGGATTTAATGAGAGAGAGTTCCTAGAGCCCAGATGGCATCAGTGTCTCTAGTCGTTTTACGGTGGCCATTTTCTCTGTGTTATCGATATCAAATGTAGTGCGGCGGCCATTTTCGTGAGGACCATAGTAGAGGACATTCTTCATTTTTTATGGGCAGCAATCTCATGTAAACATAAAGAAAGAATGTATGAGATATAAAACAGATGGATATTTGTAGTTTCTTTCAGCATAATTAAATGAAGGTGTAGGGCACTTACTAATAGTGATTAATAAATAGATGCTGTGCATATTAGAGAGTTCTTTAATATGCACAGTATAGGTGGGGGCTTGTGCCCCCACCTATGCAAACATATATCTAGGTTGGTGGGAGGAGACTATTGTCTTCCATGATATAATGGACCACTACACCCAACATGTCCAGATTTGGATGAGATATATTGATGACCTGTTGATACCGTGGGATGGTCCCAGGGATAAGTTTAAAGAGTTTATTAACATATTGAATAATAACACACTTAACCTTAAACTTAAGTATGAGATCAGTGACTCTGAGGTGACCTTTCTTGATTTGAGGGTGAAGAAGATGGAGAATGGTCAGATTGGAAAAGACTTGTAAAGGAAACACACAGCGACCAACAGTGTTTTACACAAAACAAGTGCACAATTCCCTGCCATACTAAAAGGAATCCGCAAAGGGAATTCCTGAGAATGAGGAAAAATTGCTCTGGAGTAGGGGAATTCGAACAAAGACAAAGGGATTTAAGTGAAAGACTCCCTAAAAGGGGCTTGTCAGGAATCGGTGTTCAGCAGCATCTCACTTACCAGCGCGCTGGTGTGCAGGCCTCCGGAGTTCATGGCCCCAGTCGCAGCTGCATGAATGCACTGTCCGCAAGGGTCATGTCCATTGTCGCTAAGTACCCCTGAACCTCATTCAGTGTATACCCCATTGTGTGCCGACGTCTGTACAGCATGGGAACCGCCATGACACCTGCGCTCAGCTGATCTGGACATCCAGTCCTGCAATGTGTTTGCACACAGAGCCCAGCAACCAATTACTGCAGAGCAAGGGGTATAAGTTCAGGTCCTGTTATGAGCCACGGCTGTGGCTCATTCCTGTTTTGCATTTTGGTTATGTATTTTATGTTATACTTCTGTTTATGTTCCCCGTGGGTGTCATGGGGGGTTCGGAGCTCACCCTTAAAGAGAGGGTACTGTTATGAACCACAGGTAGAGGTTCATTCCTATTTTATGTTTATAGTTGTCTTGCAGGCCAGGATTTCCCGTTGCTCTGGTTTAGGAATACTCTTGTTTGCTGCCGGTGGTGAGTCTGTGTAATAGCAGCTTGTTCCCATGTGTTCAGCCTCACCTGTCTGTTGATTGCACCTCTCAGTTGTGCAGCAGGTCAGCTGCACCACATAATTAATTAAGACTCTCTGTTATATTCTGGCTCAGTGCAATTCACAGACGCTGGTGATATTTCCTGAGTTCCAGACTTCTTGAGTTCTGAGCTAGTCTCTGCCAGTTCCTGAGCTCCTGTCTAGCAGTGTCTGTCTAGCTGCTTCGAGTGTCGGTTCCTGTGTCGATTCCAGTGTCTGATCCCGTGTCCTGCCGTGAAGCATTCCTGTCCAGAAGTCCTGTTGCTTTGTCTGTGCCTGGTTGAATATCTGGCTTCTTGGTGTCCACCGGTCTGTCGTTTGGGATTCTGCCTGTCCTCCAGTTCTGAGAGTCTGTGTCGGCTACATTGGGGGTTCCTGTCCGTTTGCCAGTATTTGTACCGGTTCCGTGAGTAGCGGCTTTGCCGCGTCCGTCGGCCTAGGCCGCAGTATTCTTTGGTTATAATTTGTTTCTGGTGTTTTGCAGAGGTTTCTGCTTGTGCTGTCACCGCCGGTACACAACGGTATTGTGTCGGCGAGTGGACAGCATTTCCTTTGTTGTTCTTTTCCTTTGGCGGCGTGCCACACATATATTTAGGTTTAGGGTTGTTAGTAGCCCCTAGCCTTCTGTTGTTTTAGCTAGAGGTCCCCTTGTTATTACCCTGTCTCAGTTCACGCCTTGTCTCTCTTTAAGACCTGAGGGGGCATCGGAGTTGGGCAGACCTAATCCGCCCTTCAAACGCGGCTGTCATGGGCCCAAGAAACCATAGTCGTTCAGGCGTGAATTGATAACACGGGTAAGACAACGGAGGTAGGGTGCTAGGGGCTATTTCCACACCACACCTTGTTTCAGCGTCACATTCTGGTGCTCAGGACTCACTACGCAACATCTCCCTTGTTCTGAGCACCAGGAACCTAACAGGTCCGTGGCTCAGCTCATCGCCTCGGACAATGAGTCACATTCAGTAAACAGTTCTCTTGGTTCCTGTTTCCAGTGGCTTCCCTGTTTCTACACCATCGTTTGATCTTCAGTCCTCAGTCTTTCAGCTTGCTACGAACTCCTGCCACAGTCAGCCACTAAACAACTTGCAGTAAGAGACTTTCTCCAGGTGTTTCTCCTTTACTCAGCCTGTGCATTCAGCATTCAGCGTTGTGCATAGTGATGAGCGGATTCGGTTTTACTCGGTTTTACTCGGTTCTCAAAAGAGCAATAAAAAGCACACAGTCTATGAGGAAGCACACATTCATAAAGCCAAGCAAGGCCAAGCAGGAGACAGTTCTAACACAGCAAGTTGTTAGATTAAGTGCTGAATGCAATGCACAAGTGTAGTGATGAGCGGATTCGGTTTTACTCGGTTTTACTTTGTTCTCAAAACCGAATCTTATTGGCTCACTGATGTCACGTGTTTTGGATAGCCAATAAGATTCGGTTTTGAGAACAAAGTAAAACCGAGTAAAACCGAATCCGCTCATCACTACACTTGTGCATTGCATTCAGCACTTAATCTAACAACTTGCTGTGTTAGAACTGTCTCCTGCTTGGCCTTGCTTGGCTTTATGAATGTGTGCTTCCTCATAGACTGTGTGCTTTTTATTGCTCTTCATTGTTTGCTTCATCTGATTTCATTGTTTATCATTACCATTTATATCAACCTTCAAGTCAACCATCATTTCTCATTTGTTATCAGAGACTTTTGAATACTCATTTCATTGGAATAAGTTACTACCATTTATTCTTGTCATCAGTTTTACCAGTTTACCATTCATATATCATTCCTGCTGTTGCTGACTTCCAAGTCAATCATCATTTGTTTTGAACCATCAGTTTACCATTGTGTTCAGTTGCTGTATTATCCCTGTGTGCTAATAAATATCAGGCGCACATGCACAGGACTTTTCTTCAGCCTCCTCGTTTCTTCTACCACACCTCCACTGACCCACTAGTGCCCCCTCCGGGGACAGACAAAACTACAGACCTGACAGGGCTACTCAAAAAGGGCCATCAAAAAATCCAAATATCAAGTAAAACAAATGGATAGGAACCAACTACTGTATCCAAATAAGAGTGAGGTCAAGAAACCCAATGTAATCAGATTTGTAGGGAATTTCTGTTCAGATTGGGAAGGAAAACATAGAATCCTGAAGAAACACTGGTTGGTCTTGGCATTAGATCCAGATATGGCTAAAGAACTGGGACCTAAACCATCCATGAGTTGGAGGAGAGCAAACAATTTAAGAGATGAAGTAGCCCACAGTCATTATAGTTCAAAGAACATAACAACAAGAAAAGAGAGAGTGATAACAGGATCATACAGATGTGGGAACTGCAAAGCCTGTGAATTCATGACAAAAACAACTGAATTTAGGGACAAATACAGGTTGAGTATCCCTTATCCAAAATGCTTGGGATAAGAGGTATTTCGTATATCGGATTTTTCCGTAGTTTGGAATAATTGCTTACCATAATGAGATATGATGGTGATGGGACCCAAGTCTAAGCACAGAATGCATTTATGTTTCATATACACCTTATACACACAGCCTGAAGGTCATTGTAGCCAATATTTTTAATAACTTTGTGTAGTAAACAAAGTGTGTGTACATTCACACAATTAATTTATGTTTCATATACACCTTATACACAAAGCCTGAAGGTCATTTAATACAATATTTTTAATAATTTTGTGTATTAAACAAAGTTTGTGTACATTGAGCCATCAGAAAACAAAGGTTTCATTATCTCACTCTCACACAAAAAAATCTGTATTTCGGAATAATCCGTATTTCGGAATATTTGGATATGGGATACTCAACCTGTATTACAAAACACATAAAATCAAGGATTTCATAAATTGCAAGACATCTAGGGTAATATATTGCCTTACCTGTACCTGTGGAAAAAGATATGTCGGTATGACGACCAGTCCTCTAAAACAGAGTGTGCTTGAGCATGTAGGATCTATCAAAAATTGCAAAAAAGACCACAATAAATTCAAACAACTACCTACAGTGGTCAAGCATTTCTATGAAAAACATGCTGGAAACACAACCGATCTGAAAGTTTATGGGATAGAGCGAGTCCAACTGTGGAAAAGGGGAGGCAGCCTGACCCAAGGACTGCACAAGAAAGCCGGTGGACATTTCTACTGGATTGACTCCAACAACATGGATTGAATGAACATATTAATTTCTCAGCATTTCTGGAAGGAAATATAGTTGGAAAGTGAATTTGTAAGAAAGAGGATTTTGGAACCAGGATATAAAAGGAATGGGGAAGCGATACCATCAAAAATTGGCCACCATTACCCAGGGCTAGAAATATCAAGACACATTTACACTGTAAGTTTATTTTTCGTTTTCTGCACTTGCACGTCAGCTTGATCTTGGATTTTTTTGTGACACAATTCATCACATGCTTGAAGCATGAATAAGCATACACCAAAGCACACTCAAATAGAGGATGGCACATACATAACATGGATAGTTGAATATATTTAAGATATGAAATTAAAACAAGCCACGCAATCACCTGAGAGTGATTGGAATTATTTAATATCCTTGTTTATAATAAGGGTGTTTAAATAGCACATACTGTAGATCTTGATACGAACAGCCCAGGAAATTAATATATAAGATAACAAAACCTGCCAATATGCTAGTCTCTATACATACCTACTAATCAACATCCAAGGAACAAAGGGAAAAGAGGAACCCTGCTGATAGGGGAATAAGAACAAAAAAGATCTTTGAGGAAGACATCTTAGAACTAAGATAGAAAGGAGAAGGGGAGATGATTACTATGAAAAATTGGATATAATACCCAAGATCAATGACATATGGATATATTTATCTTTATGAGCAAGGGCACACATGAAGGGTGTACCTCCACTATAGAATTTCAAGTGGACATGTCGGTATAAGTATGTGTGAGCAAAAACATTGCTGTCCAACAAATGTAGATAAGAAGAGCTTCATATATATATATAGATAGATAGATAGATAGATAGATAGATAGATAGATAGATAGATAGATAGATATAAATAAATGACAACATGGTATACTATAGAAACTAATATTATTCGGACAATTCATGTCTATCTTGAGAATTGGATACACCTATCTCACAACATAATAGAATATATTAAACTACTTGTGTAACAATAAGGGTGTGATACAGTATCATGCTTTGACATCAGACAATTTTGAAAATTATCTAAAATAACAATATCTTTAGAAAAAGGGTGAGTTAATAAAATATATATAAAAATTAGGAAGCTAAATATGTATAGGTATATATTTGATTATTGTTTGCTGTAATAACTATAATCCATAATTCTTCAATTTTTGGTTTAGGATGATTAAATCCCATAATCATCAGATCTCCCCACTGTATCTTACATAACTCGAGCTGTCTATCCTGGATATAAATACCGATATCCTGGATATAAATGATAAATGGTGACCATAAATGCTGATTAAAACTGATAATGAAATCACCCAGGGCTAGATATTGCCGTGTAATCCTATTTTGAATAGTAACCTGAATACAAGCATAATGTCTATTCTTTATTAGACACAAAAATGTTGATACAGGTTGAGTATCCCATATCCATATATTCCGAAATACGGAATATTCCGAAATACGGACTTTTTTGAGTGAGAGTGAAATAGTGAAACCTTTGTTTTTTGATGTCTCAATGTACACAAACTTTGTTTAATACACAAAGTTATTAAAAATATTGTATTAAATTACCTTCAGGCTGTGTGTATAAGGTGTATATGAAACATAAATGAATTGTGTGAATGTAGACACACTTTGTTTAATGCACAAAGTTATAAAAAATATTGGCTAAAATGACCTTAAGGCTGTGTGTATAAGGTGTATATGTAACATAAATGCATTCTGTGCTTAGATTTAGGTCCCATCACCATGATATCTCACTATGGTATGCAATTATTCAAAAATACGGAGAAATCCCATATCCAAAGTATCTCTGGTCCCAAGCATTTTGGATAAGGGAGACTCAACCTGTTGGTGATTTATCCTGTCAATCAAAATTTATGATGAATGAGAGACTGAGACAGAGGATATAGTTCTCCTCAACCCAGAAATTGGGTTTCCTATGAATAAGCAAATGCGAAACGATTGTTAGGAGATCGGACACATATACTATGTGTCCTATCATTTTAATAGCTTAACCACTGTTTATATTTATGTTGCATATGTAACCGATTGCATAAACTACTCTAGGTGCCGTGTTTAATGGGACAGCTGCAGCTGCTGCAGGCAATACTGCTTTCACACCATGCCGGAGACGGCTTTAGAATAGCTTACATTCAGCCACGCGGGTGGTCCCATAGACGGAAGCCTCAGCTAGCGGCTTTACGCTAGGACACATGGAGTGAGAGAAACCTCAGGCTGAAGCCACTTCAGGGCTGCACAGGAGACGGCACACACGTGTGGGGGTCCCTGGAGACAGGAGCAGCAGCGTGCGGACAGCACTGTATTTAGGGGACAAAGGACTGCCTTGGCTAAACTGTGCCAGCATAATACACAGAGTGTGTGTGTGACTGATATGTGTTTAAAAATCAATCTTTGACCCATATGAAATACTACCATTCCATTGAAATAAATGTTATTTAAAACATGATGGCTATACCACAAAATCCATATCTGACATGTGTGATTTAATGGTGATATGCCAGCTACAGAACAGTGCTATATAGAATAGAGCACTGTGACCTTGTGAAATATTCCGTTCATAATAACCAATCCATATCCACATGAGTTATGTAGAGAGAGTGGGAATATTCAAGCCCTACTAATTGTCTATAGACTATATGCTCGATAGACTTGAATAAGGAACAGTTCATGACAACAAGAGATAATAGTCTGGCACGCATATATTATATCACATAGTGACGCTACATTAATTAGGAAAAGCAGCACAGTTATAACACTCCCAAAAGTAGAGAAAATAAATTATTTATAAGTAACATATCAACCTATTTAAGTTTAATATTACACGGCACCTTAGGGAACGCAGTTACAAGGTCCACCATACTGTTTAAACTAACAAAGAGTGCTTTAGGAGTCAGTGATGCACACACTGTAAGCACGGAATCAAATGAGAATATTGCTTGCACATTAGACCTGGTATTAAAACCATACACAGGAGTTATTAATCCCAAGGATACATATGTAACGGTAGAAGGCATTCAGCAACCAATATTGCAAAAAATATTGAAACATTGTTCAAGAACACTAGAGACAGTGAAGAAACAATAAATTACAGTGGCTAAGTATTTTATTTCACTTTATTATTTTTCACACAATTATTTTACTTGCACCATATTTTGCTAATGTTTTAACGATAATAATAAAAGTTACATTTTAGAATAAATGGTCATCTATCACAAGGATATTTGATTTTATGAGAATATAATAGTCCATGTGTGCCCACAACAGGGAATACTTTTTTCTTCTGGTCTTGAATAATTTACTTTATTCCTAGGAGCACCTCCCGATACGTTAAAGGTACATACCTACATTACTGAATAAAGGGGAAAGGACTTATATATGATGGTACAAAAATTGTAATTTGAAAAGAAGGTGTTTGTGCGACCTTTACCCACTTTATATACATTTTCTACTGAGGTCTATCCTCAGATTCTGGTCCAGCACGACAAATCTAATATTTTGACATTTGAGTTTAGAAAGCCAAAAGAGGATGAGAGGGAACTATAACATGGCCATTTTCAGTCTCTCAGCTGAATTACTTAAGGGCCCTATACACTAGAAGACATGACCAATGTGAAAGATGAACCATTTGAAAGATGACCAATTTACCTTGAACTTCCAGGAGTCCTGACAAATGAAATTGAGTGTACACACTAAGCAATTTTTTACAAACAATTTGAAAGACGAAAGATATCTTTGGAATTGGCATCATATTTACATAGTTTAATAATGGGGAGGCATTTCTGGATGTGTGGGCTGTAGAAGGGGGAACCAACGAAGTTTTTTATCACCCACTGCCCCACCAAATATGTTTCCACTGTGCCACCTATGTAATTAAAAATTAATTATAATGGTTTCAATATTATATATATATATATATATATATATATATATAGATAAGCAGGAGTGGCACTCCTGGCGTCTGAGAAACTTAAATGGAGATGTGCATGTTGCATGGCATTCAACATGCATGTCTCCATTTAAGTTTCTCAGACGCCACTTAACATACTTTTATGTGTGGGAACCCGGCGCAGCATATTTATTGCAGCGAGAGCCGGACCAGCGTTTTCTATATAATATATATATATTTATATATACATATATATGTATATATATATTTACATTGGTGGGGCAGTGGGTACATTGGTGGGGCAGTGGGTACATTGGTGGGGCAGTGGATGGAGACGCTGAGCGGTCAGCGTCTCCCCTCCAGCATCTCCCATCAGCTGCTCAGCTACAATGAAGCCACTGGCGGGTAAGGAGCCGCTGGAGGGGAGGCGCCCTGAGCGGTCAGCAGCTCCCGTCAACTGCCTCAGGTATGAAGCCACTGGTGGGGAGGGAATCCGCTGGAGGGAAGGGAGCCACTGCAGGGATGGCGCCGCTGGAGATTATGTGAGCCAAGTCACATTGTGCCCATTGCTCATTGCGGCTCCGTACACACATGCCATGATGAGCGATGTCACAAGTGACATTGCTCACATTGAGCATGCAGCAGTGGCAACCGCCAACCTGCAATCAATGAGCGTGGGTCCACACATCATTGATTACAGGACCATGCACACTAGACGATGTGAATGATATATCATTCACAATCATCTGTACTGGCCATATTGGTCAAGAAAATCATCTAGTGCACAGGTTCTCAAACTCGGTCCTCAGGACCCCACACAGTGCATGTTTTGCAGGTTCCTCACAGAATCACAAGTTAAATAATTAGCTCCTCCTGTGGACCTTTTAAAATGTGTCAGTGAGTAATTAATACACCTGTGCACCTGCTGGGTTACCTGCAAAACATGCACTTTGTTGGGTCCTGAGGACCAAGTTTGAGAACCTGTGGTCTAGAGTGTATGGCCCTTCAGTAGAAGGGAGAAGTGGAATAGTGAAGTGGTCACGGTCTTCTCTGACAAAGGTGACAGTTCCTCCAGAGTTGTGATTGGAATGAAGATCTTCAGTCTCTGAAATATCTGTTGACTAAACAAATGAAAACATGGTGGGAAATGACCACCTTTGACAATTATATTACACATAAGATCACTCCAAGGGGCCTACAACTGATATTATTTCCTGCGTACGAACTGGTTACTGAGAATCTCAAGTCTGAATGGGAGGGAATCCTAAAAAAGTGTTCACATGACTTGATGCAGACGCTTGTCAAACATAACAACTTTTTATTGGAACAATATAGTAAAGAAATTGAGACTTTAACTGACAAACTAAAATCATATGAGCAGGAAGTACAATTCCTACAAACTTTTGAGAAATACAAGATCAATCTGAGTAAACTAGAAACAGAAATAATTGAACGCATGAAAAGTAAGTTTTCAAGAGATAAGCGGGATTATGCCCTAAACCAGGTTTTCAAATGCAACCCGAAAAAAGGTCCCTCATATCAAAGAAGGAGACCATTACAAAGCTATACATCTACAGATCAAGACTCTTCAGAGGCTGAGGATTCTAACCAATCTTTCCAATTGACAAAAAATTTACCCTCACATTCAAATAGGTATTTTTTAGATCTAGTTCCAGAAACAACAGAGGACAGATTAACAAACATAGAAGGAAGATCAGGAGAGGCAAGAAACACCTGGAATCGAGGACGATGAAATAACCAAGTTAAAGTGTTTAAAAGGATATGGTTGAGGGTATTTTTCCGATCCGGGTAAGATAAACAGTTTTTAGTTGCGGGTAACTGTCTCTGCTGTCCCTACCTGTACCTCTCGCAGCTTGATGTCAGTTCAGCCTAAACGGCTGCCATGGATTTGACAGGTCCCATGTTGCTGTTACTCCGGCTTGATCTACTTATATGGCTTTCGGCTTCAGAGCATGCCAGCAATAGCACACACTGGTGTTGCTCCTCCGATACTCTCCGTGAATTCACCAATGCGTTTCGGGTTTCACACCCTTTAACTAGGATTCTGATCGTGTGTTAAACTTCCTTTTTTATACTTAAAAAAACTTTATTATTCTCTGTAAAACAGGAAATGAAAAAAATGGACGTTATAAATAAAAAGCGGCAAGCATGTGCCCATTATACCCTATAGGGCATTTATAAAACTTTACAATAATGGTATGGCGTTCATAGAAAAACTTGTGTTGAAAATAAAATGGTATATATTAAAATATAAATTGGAAACAACTAATTATCTAAAAAGCATGGCATATAATTTATTTTTAATAGCTAAAAAAATTGTATTATTTATTTAACAAAAAGGCATTCATGTCTATTTCTACATTCAACCCCTCGGGTTGTAGGGTCCTCATGTAGTATATCCATTTGGTTTCTTTTGTTTGCATTTTTCTTTTGGTCTGTCCAATATATTGGAACCCACATGGACAGTGGAGAATGTAGATCACTCCTTCTGAATCACAAGTAATTCTTTCTCTTATTTTATAAGTTTTCTTTGTTATGTTGGACATGAATTCAGAAGTCGGTTTTGTTGATTTATTCCCGGTAATCTTACATGGGCGGCAATTCTAACTTTGTAAGTTTCTCTTTTCCTCTTCTTGATTTCTTGTTTCCATCTGTACATGGCTTTTGACTAGATTTTGCTTTAAATTCTTGGCTTTTCTGTAAATAATTTGCGTTTTTTCTTTTATGTATGGTAGTAATTGTATATCTAACTGTGCCAATGTCTCTCTAATATGGATTCAAACTGAAGATGTTGGCTATTGAATTGTGTTATGAAGGCAATCTTAAATTTATTTTCATTCTTTTTTGGTTTGTATTGATACATGGTTTTTCTGTCCATTTTGGAAATGTGATCAATTTCATTCTGTAGGTTTTCTTCTTTATATCCTTTGTCAATGAATTTCTCTTTCACGATTTGAGATTGTTTCTGGTAGTTTTCCTGGTGTGTACAGTTCCTCCTAAGTATTCTAAATTGTTAATTAGGAATATATCTAAGACAGTTTTTATGATGATTACTGGTACGGCTAAGTGTATTGTTTCCACTACATTCTTCAGTGTGATTTCTGGTACAGATCTGATTATTTTGAATAAAAATCTCTAGGTCCAAATAAACTACAATATATTCACTGACAGTTGAAGTGAATTCCAAGCCATAGTTGTTTTCCATGTATTTGAGGAAATCAGATTAGATATGTTTTGGTCCGCTCCATATAAACAAGTCATCAATGTATCTCTTCCAGATGACTATATGTTTCCTGAATGGGTTATTTTCCCAATTTTTTTCTTTCTGCCACCTAGCCATGAATAAATTAGCGTAGCTAGGTGCAAAGGAAGAACCCATGGCCGTTCCTTTCTTCTGGTTGTAAAATACTCCCTGATTCCAAATATAATTTCTACTCAGTATGTATTGAATACAGCTGATGATAAAATTTATCTGTGAATTTGGAAGTTCCGTACAGTTTGAAAGAAAAAAATCTACTGGCTTCACTGCTGATGTCATGAGTTATGTAGGTATACAGTGAACGAACATCACTGGTGCATAGAATAAAGTGTCTTTGCCATTCCACAGTTTCTAGTATCTGTAAAACCTGTAACGTATCTTTTAAATAACTTTTTTGTTCCTGCACAAGTGTTTGTAGGAAAGAATCTACATACTTTGATAGCTGAGAGGAAAGAGAACCTATTCCCGAGACTATGAGACGGCCTGAAGGGTTAAGGGGGTCTATGTGTAACTTTGGTAGTTGGTCAAATGTGGGAATTCTAGGGTGAGAAATGTAAATGAAATCTCGTTCTTTTTTTTTTGTCAGGATTCCAATCTCCAATCCTTCATGAAGGAGTTCCTCTAGTTCTTTTTGGTATGCTTTTGTGGGGTCATATCTCAGAACTTCATAGGTGTCTGCATTCCCTAATCATTTCTGAACTTCTTCTTCATACTTCTCTCTGTCCATAACGGCCAGTCCACCTCCTTTGTCCACAGGTTTCACTATGATGGTATTATACTTCTTTAACCACTTAACTGGCATGGTCAGATTTCATGCAACTGCGTCATCCCACCCTGTCCCACCGTTTTTGACGAGGAGATCCGTTCTGCAGATGTACATAATATAATGTTTAAATATTTTAAAAAAATACTTTTTCAACTTTATTAAATAAAATAAATTTTAAAAAACAATGTTTTTAATGCTTTTGGAGGGAAAAATTGTCAGTTAAGTGGTTTTAATTCCTGTAGTGCTTGCCTTTCATCCTTCGTAAGATTATATTTTTTCTTAGACTTCCCTATCAGTTCTTGGATGTCTTTCTCCACTAGTTTCTGGAAGGTTTCAATGTGATGTCCTTTAATGTGGGATGGATTGAAAGTAGAAATGGGTCTGAATTCACTGTGCGTAAATGGATCTTGTGAGTCGAGGATCTTAGGATTGTCGTTCTTATCACCAAAGAATTTATTGATGCACAATTTTCTGACAAATTTTTGAGTGTCAAAAAAAAGATCAAAGTTATTTGCATTAGAATGTGGGGAGAATTTTAAACCCTTATTTAATAGTGATAATTGCTGTGTTGTTAATACCTTACTGCTAAGGTTAAAGATTCGATCGTTCTCCATGTTGGGTGTTTCCTTCTTATGTTTCCCACCCCTGACACCCCTTCACCTGGTGAAAGGGACAAACGTTTTGTTTTTTGTTTCCAAGGGGTTTGTTTCCACTCAAATTTCTGATCTTCCAGGAGCTCCCCTAAAAAATCTTCTTGGGTTTCCTCATCCTCATCCTCTACATTGTAGGACATCTTTCCATATCTTACTTCGATCTTCTCTGTCTCTTTTTTATTTTCAATGTTTTTCATCAGGGCTTGGTAGGTAGCTCTTTCTTCTCTTTTTGCTACTGCTCTCCCTTGATTAAAGGATTCTTGTTCTACTGGTTTATGTTCAAATTGAAAGTTCCTTGGATTGTATGGCTGGTATTTCTTCTTTTGTGCCGGTAATCATGGTTGTTTCTGAATAAGTGGTGTCTTCTGTTTTTTGGGTTCATCATAATGATTCTTTTGTGGATTTGGATTTGTGTAGTGATATTTCTGTATGTTTTTTGACTGGTTTTCTATTCTTTTTTTGTGAAATAATTGGTGCACCATTTTTTCTCCTCTCATTTACAGAAAAGTGGGATTTTGCATGGTGATCTCTGAAGAATTTCCTCTGATTTTGTAAAATAATATCATTCTCTAATTTTTCCATTTTGTCATTTGTCAATTTCATTAAATTGATATAATCCGGCATCATTTTTAATGACTCAAATTTCTTTTCAGTGATTTGAATTCTTACTCCTAATTTCTCTAACGATATTTTTCTATCCTCCACAATTAGTGAAATAAGCTCTTTAGAGCACTTATCCAAGATCTGATTCCATCTTGAAAAAAAATTGGGATCTATAGGGTCAAATGTCAGATTTTTTTTTTAATCCTAGTCCCCTGGGAATCATATCCATTTCCACATATTTAGTGAGGGTAGTCACCTCCCACCAATTTTTTATCTCTTGAGTGTAATCTTTTTCTAGTAATAAAAATTGCACACAGAAACCTTCATCTTGAGGTTTCGGTTCTGGGGTGGTTTATCTAATGTAAATATGTTGCTAATGTTATTTCTACTTGGGTGTAATATACTCATTTTTTTCAGCAGCGGTAATAATAATAGTAATGTAATTAATTAGTATATAGAAAAATAACCGCGTTTCCTATGATTTGAGATTGTTGCTGGTAGTTTTCCTAGTGTGTACAGTTCCTCCTAAGTCTTCTAAATTTTCCATTTGGAATATTTCTAAGCCAGTTTTTTTTAAACACTTTCACAAAAGAGCTGTATCATTATATTCTAACCTCTTTCTTTATAGGTATGTGTGTTCAACACACTGAGCGCTCTAATTAACATTTATTTTATTGCTTTGACCTTTATATGGAGCTGCTAATATAATCCACAAGCGCGGTAATATTTCTATATACTAATTAATGGAGGAGGATAGGTTGAGAATCTTTCAGATATTGTATTAAATGAGTCCCATATTTCCGTATTAAGCAAAGGCCTGACCTGTTCTCCAAGGAGGAATTTTAATAGATTTAAATGGGAGAAAGATCTCCACCTGTTTGGAAGGAAATTGCTACTTAAGAAGTTTTATTTAACAAAATAAAGTAATACTGAACAAGACCCAGTGATTCACAAATGAGTCAAGAATTAACAACAGGAGATTTTGATGCTATTCAGACTTTGAAAGAGCTAATGGATCAGAATGAGAACCCTAAATCGATGGTGAGACCCATATGTATGAAAAAGGGAACGTTCTTTCTCCAAGAAAACATCTGCCCTAAAGTGGGAACTTTCATGGAACTGGTATCTAAAGATTTGGATATCCTATGGAAAATGAACAAATCAAGATGCCATTCGAATGATATGACCAAAGAGGAAAGAAAAGCACTTCATGAAATAAAAACCTGGGACAATGTCCAAATTAAACCTTCCGACAAGGGAGGCAATATAGTTCTTTGGGACAAAGATCTGTACCTTAAAGAGGCAAAAATACAACTCAATGATGCAATGTGCTACAAATGCCTACCATCAAACCCTATGGAGATAGTATTATCGGATGATCGCAAAAGCATACGATACAGGCATCATAAATAAAACAGAATTCAAATTTCTTGTGGTGGAGGAACCTAAGATCCCCACGTTTTATTTACTTCCAAAAGTCCACAAGAATGAACAGACACCACCTGGCCGCTCCATAGTATCATGGATAGATGGACTGACAGAACAGGCCAGTAAATATCTGGATACTCACCTGAGAAAGTTTGGGACCACACTTCCATCGTACACTAAAGACACAACAGATGTTCTGTATAAACTGAATGAAATATATGTGGATAAGCAAGCCCTCCTCATAACCTGTGATGTAGAATCACTTTATACGAGCATACAACATGAGGAAGGCATTCATTCAGTAAACCATTTCCTCTACAAGGAAAGAAACAGAATTTGGGGAATTTCTATTGAAATTATTGACATTTGTTCTTCAGAAAAACTTTTTTGTCTTTGATGACAGATATTATTTGCAGGTGCGGCTTGTGCCCCCGCCTATGCAAACATATATCTAGGTTGGTGGGAGGAGACTATTATCTTCCATTAAACAATGGACAACTACACCTAACATGTCCAGAGTTGGATGAGATATATTGATGACCTGTTGATACTGTGAGATGGTCCCAGGGATAAGGTTAAAGATTTTATTATAGTATTGAATAATAACACACTTAACCTTAAACTTACATATGAGATCAACAACTCTGAGGTGACCTTTCTTGATTTGAGGGTGAAGAAGATGGAGAATGGTCATATTGGAAAAGACTTGTATAGGAAACACACAGCGACCAACAGTGTTTTACACAAAACAAGTGCACATTTCCTTGCCGAACTAAAAGGAATCCCCAAAGGGGAATTCCTGAGAATGAGGAGAAATTGCACTGGAGTAGGGGAATTTGAACAAAGAGCAATGGAATTAAGCGAAAGACTCCTTAAAAGAGGCTACTCAAAAAGGGCCATCAAAAAGCCAAATATCAAGCGAAACAAATAGATAGGAAGCAACTACTGTATCCAAATAAGAGCGAGGTCAAGAAACCCAATGTAATCATATTTGTGGGGAATTTCTGTTCGGAGTGGGAAGGAATACAGAGAATCCTGAAGAAACACTGGTCGGTCTTGACATTAGATCCGGATCTGGCTAAAGAACTGGGACCTAAACCATCCATTAGTTGGAGGAGAGCAAACAATTTAAGAGATGAAGAAGTCCACAGTCATTATAGTTCAAAGAACATAACAACAAGTAAAGAGAGAGCGATCACAGGATCATACAGATGTGGGAAAGTCTGTGAATTCATGACAAAAACAACTGAATTTAGGGACAAATATTACAAAACACATAAAATCAAGGATTACATAAATTGCAAGACATCTGGAGTAATATATTGCCTTAGCTGTACCAGTGTAAAAGATATGTCGGTATGACGACCAGACCTCTAAAACAGAGGGTGCTGGAGCATGTAGGATCTATCAGAAATTGCAAAAAAGACCACAATAAATTCAAACAACTAACTACAGTGGCCAAGCATTTCTATGTAAAACATGCTTGAAACACAACCGATCTGAAAGTTTATGGGATAGAGTGAGTCCAACTGGGGATAAGGTGAGGCAGCCTGACCAAAGGACTGCTCAAGAAGGAAAGCCATTGGATGTTTCTACTGGATGGACTCCAACCACATGGATTGAACGAACATATTCATTTCTCAGCATTTCTGGAAGGATAGGTTCCCGGAGAGTATCTAGTAGGAAACATAGTTGGAAAGTGAATTTGTAAGAAAGGGGCTTTTGGAACCAGGATATAAAAGGAATGGGGAAGCGATACCATCAAAAATTGGCCCCCATTACCCAAGGCTAGAAATATCAAGACACATTTACACTTTAAGTTAATTTTTCGTTTTCTGCACTTGCACGTCAGTTTGAACTTGGAATTTTTTTGTGATACAATTCATCACATGCTTGAAGCATGAATAAGCATACACCAAAGCACACTCAAATAGAGGAAGACACATACGTACACACTCCACGATAGAATTTCAAGTGGACAAGTGGACATGTCGGTATAAGTATGTGTGAGCAAAAACAATGTTGCCCAACAAATATAGATAAGGAGAGTTTCATATATATATATATATATATATATATATACATATATATATATATTTATATATATATATATATATATATTTAAATATATATATATATATATATATATATATATAGAAGAAAAAAGGGCAAAAGGTTTCCCAAAGGAGCTTGTACTAGTACTCTGGTATATAACAGTATAAATAGTACCCTTATTTGTTATTCTTAAAAAGGAATTTATTTTCTTTAAAAATACAATCCATAAAATTGTTCGATTACATTCAATGATACTTTATACATGAGATGATTGAAAACAATATTCCATTCTAATCGTATAGCAGTGACTCTTCAATTGAAGAACGCAATTGTTGTCTCCAAAACCCAACGCGTTTCGTCCAGCGGACTTCATCAGGGGCTTTACAATCTAAGCAGTAAAAAACATTTATGAACATCCAACTCTCATATTTATGGAGTTATTGTATCATCTCACAGATACACGTATACATACCAAGACACTTCAATACAGATAATCAGCACAATAGATCTTCAATAAGTAGACACATTATCAGAACGGTATCGGATAAAATTCACCTCATGGATTATCTGTAAGACCATTGTATGCATCATAAATATATCATATATAAAACATACTATACACACATACTAAAAGAATTATTTATTTAGAAATGTGGTCAAGATATATTGGAAAGGAGGAGGAATGGGAGATGAGAATGCAGTAAAGGAATAAAAATTAAACTCATTTGAGCTCAATGTAATTCCAAATATATAACTTTTTGGTTGACAAAGACGTCATTAGCAGTATCATAACTATAAGTGGTAAAAAAGGGAGATGATACAGCTATTACAGGCTGTTAAGGAATTGTTAGTGGCGAATGGTAATATTTCCACATTTACTGTTCTCAAATTTTACTTGTATTAAAACGTGTTATACATACCACTTCACTTATTCAAAAGCTCATAAGACAATTAAATCCCAGGATTGGGCAAGATTGTTTTTGCAAAGAGTCAGTACAAATGACTGTCGTAATGCCTATGACAGAAAAGATACATATAATCATGATTATTAGCATTAATCAAGATACATAAAGTGTATACAAAATTGTAAACATGACCTCAGTCATGGTATGCGATTTTATCAGAACAATTGTCAGAGTATAGAAGTCAGAGAAAATCCATAATAAGGTGATAATGTCAATTATCATCTTAAAACATAAAGCTATACACTATTACCGTGGAGCCGCTATGGCCGCTAGACTTATTACACACACTACGGCCAAAGTACGCTATTTACTTTGACAAAGGGAAAGCCATAATGGCAACATCCATGATAAGGAAAAGATAAATAATTATAATGGCAATACATTAGTCCAAACATTACAACAAATAATAAGGGACCATGGAAATAGGGTGCTCACCTCTCTGTAGTTCACACTGTTCCAATCAGCTGTATGAACTGAAGTACAACCCTCTGGGTTTATATACCTGGGTACCTGACATCACTTCCTGGACGAAGACCCTCTTAAATCAAGCCTAAATAAGGTATTAACTGACCTATTAACTTCTCTTTATATAAGGACCAAGCATATTTGAGAGGTAGTATCAGTATATTTTATTACAAACCAGATAGACAAAGTAGTTGTTAAGGAAAATCAATTCCAATTCAAAATTGCGTTCCATTGAGCCGACGCGGCGTGCGTTCCAAAGCGCTACTTCCGCTTCCTGTTAGTGGCCTCTATGAGTGGCCACTGTGTACCAGAGTGTATGGTGACGCACATCCGCCCGCTTCTCGTTATGTGGTAGCGCACATCCATCTGGTCCGCGGTGTGCGTTCCAACGAGCGTCATTTCCGCTTCCTGTTACAGGAATGTATGAGTGACGTACGTCCGCTGCGGCGTGCATTCCACTCGCTGGAAAGCGTTCCACTTGCTAGTAGATGCTTCCTGTTTCTAAGGGAGCACCTGAATTTGTGAATTCTTTCAAAGTTAAATCATCCATTTATTAGGGGACATGTAACTCGCTAAAAACCGCTGGCCTTAGTTACCCCTCAGGGCAAATAAAAGTGACTAATAAACTCAATGACCTCCGTGCAATATCATATATAATGTGTTTATATGTTATATATATTAGGTAATTATCCCAATATAGACTTATCGGGTCATTAATAACCCTACTATTATTTATCCATATTAAAGTGTATTTTCTAAAATTAAATAAATTAAATAAATTATTAAGGTGACCAGTCCCTAGTATTTAATCCATTATTGCTTTAAGATGACCTATCCCTAGTAGTTCATTAATATGACGTAGACTGGTGTTATTAGAAATAAAACGTAGACTAGTGTTATTAAAAATTATAAAAAATAAAAATAAAAAATGCAAAAAATGTGTAACGGCCGCATATTTACATGGTCCCCCATTTACAATACAGAAATAATTCCTCTTATACAATCAAAGTTTACAATTTTTGTATAGCATAAATCATCTAACACTGAATATTTGTTGGGACCCTATAACCGGGGTCTACACAAGAAAGCTACAATGTGCTAGAAGGGTCTACAGAAAGTAGACTACATCGATGCCCTCATTATGACCATTAGTAGATTGAGTATTCAACGTATAAATCCAAAATGTTTCACGTTTGGCCAAATTGAGTTCCCTACTGCTCCCTCTTGGGTCAACAGGTATAAATTCAAGGACGGTGAATGAGACATTTTCTTTACTTATAAGGGAATTATGTTTCTCCCTATAATGTCTCGGCAAACTATGGGTTGTTAATTTGTTTTTGATATTCCTCATATGCTCTTGGATTCTGATCTTGATGGGTCTCTTGGTTTTCCCTATGTAGGACATATGGCAGCTACACGTGATCCTGTAGACTACGAATTCTGTATTACAGTTAACTAAATGATGTAATTTATACAATCTACCTGTATCTAATTTATGGCTAAAGGTTTTTCATTCCATATATTTGCAGCAAATACACCTTGAGCATGGGAAACTGCCTTTCGATGGAATGAGAGATTTTTCGTTAATTTGCGGTTTAATAGGTTTAGAGACCTTACTCGGAGCTACTTTGCTCTTCAAATTTGGGGCCCTTTGGAAGACTATATCCGGTTTTTTAGATAAGGTTGGGCTCAAGATCGGGTCTCTCAAAAGAATGCCCCAGTGGCGGTCCATGATCTTTCTAATAGCATAATTTTCACGGTTATACTGGGTTACAAAAGGTCTGAATGATTGTCTCTTACTTTCAGAGTTTTTAATTTTGGGCTGTAACATTTGTTCTCTGTCTCTCATAGATGCTTTGAGTTTGGCTTCATTAATCAGATCACATTTATATCCCCTGTCAATGAACCTTTTCTGTAGAACGGTGGCTTGCTCCCAGTAGTCATTGATATTACTACAATTACGTCTCAGTCTTAAAAACTGTGCAAATGGGACCCCTCTTTTCCATGTTGGATGGTGATAGCTTGATTCCGGGATGTAACTGTTAGCATCCACTTCCTTAAAATGAGTCTTGGTGCTTATTCTCTCACCCGGATTACCAATTAAGACTAGATCTAAATAGTCAATACTTTCACAGTTCATTCGGTAGGTAAATTTCAGATTATAATCATTGTCTTGTATAAAAGAAATGAAACTACTGATCTCGGTTCCGTCACCCTTCCAAATGAACAGGAGATCGTCAATATATCTCTGGTAGAATATTATATTCTCCCTGAATCTTGAATTGTATATATATGATTCCTCCCACACTCCCATAAGGAGATTCGCGTAAGATGGGGCGAATTTCGTCCCCATTGCTGTGCCATGTTGCTGCAAGTAAAATTTCTGATTGAATTCAAAGTAGTTATGATTCAATATGAAAAAGATGCTATCGAGAAGGAATTTAACTTCCCTATCGGAATTCTCTTGTGTCAGCAGATAATACTTCTTTAACAGCTTCAAGGCCTTTGTTATGAGGAATGCATGAATATAAAGCCTGTACATCAATGGTTAACCAGCAGAATTCTTCAGTCCAGACAAAGGTGTCCAGTTTCCTCAAAACACTGGTCGAGTCTTTCAGATAGGACGTAAGCTTTATTACATATGGCTGTAACTTTAGATCCAGATAGTGTGATAGGTTCGATGTTAGGGAGTTAATCCCTACCACTATAGGTTGACCTGTAGGTGATGTTTTACTTTTGTGTACTTTTGGAATATGATAGAACGTCAGAATGATAGGAAACTTCACAAATAGATAGTCATACTCTTCTTTACAAATTAAGTTCTCCTTCAGAGCGTTTTGGAGTAAGTTCTTAATTTCTTCTTGATACTGTACAGATGGATTATCGGGTAGCTCTACGTATATTAGTCCATCGTAAAGGATTCTCGAAGCCTCATCCATGTATGCTGTTTTTGTTTGTTTAACAACAGCTCCTGCTTTATCCGCGTTCTTAATCACCACGCTCTGATCTTTACATAGTGTCTTCAGTGCTCCTTTTTCATGTGTATTGAGATTTGAACAGTACTTGGAGTCTTGTATCTTTATTTGTTTGAAGTCTTCCTTTACAGATTCATAGAATATGTCGAGATTACTCCCTCTTGATTCGACCGGATAAAATCTAGATGGTAATTTCACCAGAGGTTCCTTTTCTTGAGGTGGTCTTATACATGGGGGGTTCTTTAAAAAATGCCTTTGGATAGTAAGTTTTCTTATAAATTTGTAAAGGTCTATAAATAAATTGAATTTATTTACGTGTGAGTCTGGTGCGAATTTAAGCCCCTTTGTTAGAAGTGAGTTTTCCGCTGTTGACAGTTGTCTCTCTGTAATATTGATAATCCCTGTCTCGGTTTCTCCTGATTGAATAATGCTTTTCTTTTCTTGGGGCTTTTTTCTACCACCTCTGGATCCTCGTTTCCTCCATTGTACCCTCTTTTCGTTCCTTGGGGTGAGTCTATTCGACTGAACAATTCTTCCTCTTGTTGAATATGTGGGAACTTGTATCTTGGTCTCCCATCTAAAAAACGTTTAGACTGAAACTTTCCTGATGACGGAGATTCATCACTATCTACCCGATATCTGAAAGTCCCTTGGTGATCGTACTCGCTATGATATTTATACTGATTTCTTTGATGACCATAATTGGAAGGGATTCTATTTCTATATACCCTCTGATCCTCTCTCCTATTAGGGTAAGGTGAATAGAAACGTCTCCTAGGTCTGTAGTTCTGTTGTCTACCACCATAGTTGTCATAATTGTTCTGGTAATTGCGTCGTCCTCTATCCTGTTGTACAAATCTAGTTTTAAAAGGCTGAGTTTTCCCATTGATATAATTTCTGCCTTCTTGGATAGGTAAATTATGTATCTGGCCTGAAATATAATCGTTTTTGTCGCGCACATATTTCTTCTGTTTACGAGATATAATCTCGTCTTCCAAGTTGTCTAATTTAGATTGTAAATCAGTGACATCACGTTTGAACTCTTCACTATCTTCAAATTTGTTAGCTTGAGACTCGATTTTCTTAATTTCTTCATCTAAATGATTGAGTTCACGTTTTCTTTCTTGAATAATAAGAGCTATCAATTTTGCAGAGCAATCATCCAATATGGCATTCCAATTGGCTATAAATTCCTCATTACCTCCCCCAATAGTGGGGTTCTTATGAAGTCTGAGGCCTCTCGGGATCCTTCCTACTTCCAGGTACTTCTCTAACGTTATTACATCATACCAATTTTTTAGCTCTCTTTCAGCCAGTTTTTCTACTAGATTAAGATAACCATAATAATCACTCTCATCAGATTGAAAAACCTGTTCCTCCTCCTCAAAAATATTCCTGACCTTTAATGATCTCCTGGATCTATCTTTAAAAATTGGCATTTTTTGCACGACAAGCTGCGTAACAGGTCTTCCTAACAGAATAGTGTCAACAATATCGGGTTTAGACCTAGTTAACGCGCTATGTGGATGAGCTACAACCTCGGGATTACCCCCTGTTAGGTGGGGTACAGTACAGAGATAGAAGAAAAAAGGTTTCCCAAAGGAGCTTGTACTTGTACTCTGGTATATAACAGTATAAATAGTACCCTTATTTGTTATTCTTAAAAAAGAATTTATTTTCTTTAAAAATACAATCCATAAAATTGTTCGATTACATTCAATGATACTTTATACATGAGATGATTGAAAACAATGTTCCATGCTAATCGTATAGCAGTGACTCTTCAATTGGAGAACGCAATTGTTGTCTCAAAAACCCAACGCATTTCGTCCAGCGGACTTCATCAGGGGCTTTACAATCTAAGCAGTAAAAAACATTTATGAACATCCAACTCTCATATTTATGGAGTCATTGTATCATCTCACAGATACACGTATACATACCAAGAGACTTCAATACAGATAATCAGCACAATAAATCTTCAATAAGTAGACACATTATCAGAACAATCTACCAAAAAAGAAAAAGAGAGTAATGCCTCGCGCCCTTATAGCAGCTTTGTACTAAAACCCCTTGGAGACACCACTTCCAAAATACATAAATGTTACAAAGATTGGAGTAGTACACAAGCGCTTCTAATCCTAAAAGCAAAGAATTTCTTTACAAGAGACACTTTAAATATCCGATGTTCTCTGTTCTCCGTGTGGTTCGCACCTCCAAACTGACCTCCTTTCAAGTGATGGTACACGCATAAAGGTATCTTTTCACAAATTTTTTTTTTTTTCCCACTGATCTTCCTTTTCTACAACCCCTCTTTAAAAGACGCTCACCTCATGTATGGGCCCTATATGCTCTGAAAGGTTTCTTTAAAATCTTCATATATCACACCATATCCACCATAATCTGCATCAGAACGGTATTGGATAAAATTCACCTCATGGATTATCTGTAAGACCATTGTATGCATCATAAATATATCATATATAAAACATACTATACACACATACTAAAATAATTATTTATTTAGAAATGTGGTCAAGATATATTGGAAAGGAGGAGGAATGGGAGATGAGAATGCAGTAAAGGAAAAAAAATTAAACTCATTTGAGCTCAATGTAATTCCAAATATATAACTTTTTGGTTGACAAAGACGTCATTAGCAGTATCATAACTATAAGTGGTAAAAAAGGGAGATGATACAGCTATTACAGGCTGTTAAGGAATTGTTAGTGGCGAATGGTAATATTTCCACATTTACTGTTCTCAAATTTTACTTGTATTAAAACGTGTTATACATACCACTTCACTTATTCAAAAGCTCATAAAACAATTAAATCCTAGGATTGGGCAAGATTGTTTTTACAAAGAGTCAGTACAAATGACTGTCGTAATGCCTATGACAGAAAAGATACATATAATCATGATTATTAGCATTAATCATGATACATAAAGTGTATACAAAATTGTAAACATGACCTCAGTCATGGTATGCGATTTTATCAGAACAATTGTCAGAGTATAGAAGTCAGAGAAAATCCATAATAAGGGAAAGCCATAATGGCAACATCCATGATAAGGAAAAGATAAATAATTATAATGGCAATACATTAGTCCAAACATTACAACAAATGATAGGGGACCATGGAAATAGGGTGCTCACCTCTCTGTAATTCACACTGTTCCAATCAGCTGTATGAACTGAAGTACAACCCTCTGGGTTTATATACCCCTGGGTACCTGACATCACTTCCTGTATGAAGACCTTCTTAAATCAAGCCTAAATAAGGTATTAACTGACCTATTAACTTGTCTTTATATAAGGACCAAGCATATTTGAGAGGTAGTATCAGTATATTTTATTACAAACCAGATAGACAAAGTAGTTGTTAAGGAAAATCAATTCCAATTCAAAATTGCGTTCCATTGAGCCGATGCGGCATGCGTTCTAAAGCGCTACTTCCGCTTCCTGTTAGTAGCCTCTATGAGTGGCCACTGTGTACCAGAGTGTATGGTGACGCACATCCGCCCGCTTCTCGTTATGTGGTAGCGCACATCCATCTGGTCCGCGGTGTGCGTTCCAACGAGCGTCATTTCCGCTTCCTGTTACAGGAATGTATGAGTGACGTACGTCCGCTGCGGCGTGCGTTCCACTCGCTGAAAAGCGTTCCACTTGCTAGTAGATGCTTCCTGTTTCTAAGGGAGCACCTGAATTTGTGAATTCTTTCAAAGTTAAATCATCCATTTATTAGGGGACATGTAACTCGCTAAAAACCGCTGGCCTTAGTTACCCCTTAGGGCAAATAAAAGTGACTAATAAACTCAATGACCTCCGTGCAATATCATATATAATGTGTTTATATGTTATATATATTAGGTAATTATCCCAATATAGACTTAGAGGGTCATTAATAACCATACTATTATTTATCCATATTAAAGTGTATTTTCTAAAATTAAATAAATTAAATAAATTATTAAGGTGACCAGTCCCTAGTATTTAATCCATTATTGCTTTAAGATGACCTATCCCTAGTAGTTCATTAATATGACGTAGACTGGTGTTATTAGAAATAAAATGTAGACTAGTGTTATTAAAAATTATAAAAAATAAAAAATGCAAAAAATGTGTAACGGCCGCATATTTATGTGGTCCCCCATTTACAATACAGAAATAATTCCTCTTATACAATCAAAGTTTACAATTTTTGTATAGCATAAATCATCTAACACTGAATATTTGTTGGGATCCTATAACCGGGGTCTACACAAGAAAGCTACAATGTGCTAGAAGGGTCTACAGAAAGGAGACTATATCGATGCCCTCATTATGACCATTAGGAGATTGAGTATTCAACGTATAAATCCAAAATGTTTCATGTTTGGCCAAATTGAGTTCCCTACTGCTCCCTCTTGGGTCAACAGGTATAAATTCAAGGACGGTGAATGAGAAATTTTCTTTACTTATAAGGGAATTATGTTTCTCCCTATAATGTCTCGGCAAACTATGGGTTGTTAGTTTGTTTTTTATATTCCTCATATGCTCTTGGATTCTGATCTTGATGGGTCTCTTGGTTTTCCCTAGGTCTGAATGATTGTCTCTTACTTTCAGAGTTTTTAATCTTGGGCTGTAACATTTGTTCTCTGTCTCTCATAGATGCTTTGATTTTGGCTTCATTAATCAGATCACATTTATATCCCCTGTCAATGAACCTTTTCTGTAGAACGGTGGCTTGCTCCCAGTAGTTGTTGATATTACTACAATTACGTCTCAGTCTTAAAAAATGTGCAAATGGGACCCCTCTTTTCCATGTTGGATGGTGACAGCTTGATTCCGGGATGTAACTGTTAGCATCCACTTCCTTAAAATGAGCCTTGGTGCTTATTCTCTCACCCAGATTACCAATTAAGACTAGATCTAAATAGTCAATACTTCTACAGTTCATTCGGTAGGTAAATTTCAGATTATATTCATTGTCTTGTATAAAAGAAATGAAATTACTGATCTCGGTTCCGTCACCCTTCCAAATGAACAGGAGATCGTCAATATATCTCTGGTAGAATATTATATTCTCCCTGAATCTTGAATTGTATATCTATGATTCCTCCCACACTCCCATAATGAGATTCGCGTAAGATGGGGCGAATTTCGTCCCCATTGCTGTGCCCTGTTGCTGCAAGTAAAATTTCTGATTGAATTCAAAGTAGTTATGATTCAATATGAAAAAGATGCTATCGAGAAGGAATTTAACTTCCCTATCGGAATTCTCTGGGTCAGCAGATAATACTTGTTTATCAGCTTCAAGGCCTTTATTATGAGGAATGCATGAATATAAAGCCTGTACATCAATGGTTAACGAGCAGAATTCTTCAGTCCAGACAAAGGTGTCTATATTGGGATAATATAGATGGCCTATAAGTCTATATTGGGATAATTACCTAATATATATAACATATAAACACATTATATATGATATTGCACGGAGGTCATTGAGTTTATTAGTCACTTTTATTTGCCCTGAGGGGTAACTAAGGCCAGCGGTTTTTAGTGAGTTACATATCCCCTAATAAATGGATGATTTAACTTTGAAAGAATTCACAAATTCAGGTGCTCCCTTAGAAACAGGAAGCATCTACTAGCAAGTGGAACGCTTTCAGCGAGTGGAACGCACGCCGCAGCGGACGTACGTCACTCATACATTCCTGTAACAGGAAGCGGAAATGACGCTCGTTGGAACGCACACCGCGGACCAGATGGATGTGCGCTACCACATAACGAGAAGCGGGCGGATGTGCGTCACCATACACTCTGGTACACAGTGGCCACTCATAGAGGCCACTTACAGGAAGCGGAAGTAGCGCTTTGGAACGCACGCCGCGTTGGCTCAATGGAACGCAATTTTGAATTGGAATTGATTTTCCTTAACAACTACTTTGTCTATCTGGTTTGTAATAAAATATACTGATACTACCTCTCAAATATGCTTGTTCCTTATATAAAGAGAAGTTAATAGGTCAGTTAATACCTTATTTAGGCTTGATTTAAGAGGGTCTTCATACAGGAAGTGATGTCAGGTACCCAGGGGTATATAAACCCAGAGGGTTGTACTTCAGTTCATACAGCTGATTGGAACAGTGTGAACTACAGAGAGGTGAGCACCCTATTTCCATGGTCCCCTATCATTTGTTGTAATGTTTGGACTAATGTATTGCCATTATAATTATTTATCTTTTCCTTATCATGGATGTTGCCATTATGGCTTTCCCTTATTATGGATTTTCTTTGACTTCTATACTCTGACAATTGTTCTGATAAAATCGCATACCATGACTGAGGTCATGTTTACAATTTTGTATATACTTTATGTATCATGATTAATGCTAATAATCATGATTATATGTATCTTTTCTGTCATAAGCATTACGACAGTCATTTGTACTGACTCTTTGTAAAAACAATCTTGCCCAATCCTGGGATTTAATTGTCTTATGAGCTTTTGAATAAGTGAAGTGGTATGTATAACACGTTTTAATACAAGTAAAATTTGAGAACAGTAAATGTGGAAATATTACCATTCGCCACTAACAATTCCTTAACAGCCTGTAATAGCTGTATCATCTCCCTTTTTTACCACTTATAGTTATGATACTGCTAATAACGTCTTTGTCAACCAAAAAGTTATATATTTGGAATTACATTGAGCTCAAATGAGTTTAATTTTTATTCCTTTACTGCATTCTCATCTCCCATTCCTCCTCCTTTCCAATATATCTTGACCACATTTCTAAATAAATAAATCTTTTAGTATATGTGTATAGTATGTTTTATATATGATATATTTATGATGCATACAATGGTCTTACAGATAATCCATGAGGTGAATTTTATCTGATACCGTTCCGATAATGTGTCTACTTATTGAAGATTTATTGTGCTGATTATCTGTATTGAAGTCTCTTGGTATGTATACGTGTATCTGTGAGATGATACAATGACTCCATAAATATGAGAGTTGGATGTTCATAAATGTTTTTTACTGCTTAGATTGTAAAGCCCCTGATGAAGTCCGCTGGACGAAACGCGTTGGGTTTTTGAGACAACAATTGCGTTCTTCAATTGAAGAGTCACTGCTATACGATCAGAATGGAATATTGTTTTCAATCATCTCATCTATAAAGTATCATTGAATGTAATCGAACAATTTTATGGATTGTATTTTTAAAGAAAATAAATTCTTTTTTAAGAATAACAAATAAGGGTACTATTTATACTGTTATATACCAGAGTACTAGTACAAGCTCCTTTGGGAAACCTTTTTTCTTCTATCTCTGTACTGTACCCCACCTATCAGAGGGTAATCCCGAGGTTGTAGCTCATCCACATAGCGCGTTAACTAGGTCTAAACCCGATATATATATATATATATATATATATAGTAATGACTATGTGAGAGGTGCGGTGCGTGTGGTGGTGCCTGCTGCCGTGCAGGTGTAGACGCGGTACTCACCAGGCGCCGCTCTCTCTCACCTTCAGGTACCGGAACCTTCAACGGACCTGGAATTCTTCAGTCGGATCCGGACACGGCGATTCCCTCTCGGAGCTTACCGACGACCTAGCTGAGGAGAGAAGGGTTTACATTAAAGGGGGTATCGACCCTTCTTCCGCTGGAACAGGGGATACCCCAGGGGTGGCTGCGACCTTCACCGGCTGGGTGAATGGTCATCACCGGCACAAAGCCTCAGCTACCCAGCTTTCACACACTCGCGCTTTCGCACGTAGTGTGACGAAAGGGATTCTCACGTCCGTGAGCAATCCTAACTCCGGCGCTCGGGGACAAACAAGGGACAGACGTACACGGATGCTACTCACCGTCACAAGTCTTGCACTCCGATCTTCTCCACTTACAGGTCCCTGTAAGGAGGCAAAGAGAAACAGCCGTGCAGGGCCTAACTCTGACCTAGTGTCACACCCTATACTATCTACAACAGCGGAGCCCTCAAACTAGCTCTGTGGGTGTGGTGCAACACAACTATGCACAACTTACACAACACATACACTTTGCCCTGCACGATAACATATATCACACTATCGGAGTTACAACATAAAACGGTGCTGTCCCTTTATCTACCCGACCCAGAACACCCAGTAGTGGGGACCGCACAGCTCACCCACCTACCGTACTCTCAGGGTGGCCTGAGCCTAGCGCCCAGTACCACCTTTACTCACCTCAGGGAAACACTGCTTCGCTGGGCCTAGCGCCCCCTAACTGCCCACAGGCCGGAGGCCTGACTTTACCCACGGGCCAAGCGCCCGCCTACTTGCCGCCCGTTGGGTGACCTGGGCCTTGTGCCCAGGGTCACCTTATCGTATCCCTGATTTGGCCACAAATACCCTAGGGCCTAACGCCCTCTATTAGCCACAGGCCTAGTGCCTAGATTGTCCCCCGGGCCTAGTGCCCGCCTAACTGGTGCCGCATGAGTGGGGTGGCTTGGGCCTAATGCCCAAACCACCTCATCAAATATTGGGGGCCCAAACTCCTAACTGCGCCCAGGCCTAGCGCCTGAATTGTGTCCTCGGGCCTAATGCCCGTCCCTGGTGGTCGAGGGAGGAAAAGGGGAGGGGGAGGATAGCCTCACTGAGGCCTTACCTAACCTGGGGGCCTCCACCGTCTTCTGCCGCTGACCCGTCCTGGCCAGCGGCGCCTCCGTCTCTTCCCTGCGTCCAGCCGCCGCTGGACATCTTCTTTCTGCAGGCCGACGTCTTCTGGCCTCTTCCGCGGCCTCAGGACCTCCTCTCCCCGCGGTCGTCGTCTTCTCCTCGGCGCCGGATCCTCTTCTGCGCTCCGGCGCGCCGACGACCTCCTCCGCTGCTCCCGGCCGTGTCTTCTCTTCAGCCACGTGATCCTCTTCTTCTTCCTCCTCCGCGCGGGCTCCTCCTCTTCGCCGCTCTTCGGCGCGGCCTCCTTTTCGAACGGCTCCCGCCCGGCGTCTGACGTCAGACGCCGGGGGCGGGGCCTATGACGCGGCGAGCGCTGATTGGCTCGCCGCGTCTCTTCCTGATTGGCCGCCGCTCCGGGAGCCGCGATTGGCTCCCGGAGGGCGCCAACATTCAAACCCTCCAGCCTGGGGTCCGGTGCAGGGAAAAGGGTAATCCCTGCACCGGACACCCGCCGCCGCCGCCACGCACCCAGCGCTGGGGACAGACAAGCTGCCCCAGCGCTGTCCCCAACTAGGGACAACACAGATGTGCCCACAGGGCACATCCTTACATTTCCCCCCCCTTTTTCCTTTGTAGTCCCTACAAAGTTCCTCACGACGCCCATTGTCCGCGGGTCAGGGAATTCCGAGGTCCCTCCGGCGAGGGTGCATTCGGGGGCCCAGCCTGGACCAGCTGTGACCCCACATCCTTCCTCCTCCAGCTCCGGGTTCCTCTTGCGTCCTGACCTCCATCGGCGGATCCTCTGGGGGAGTGGCATCTCCTCACGGTCGCTTGACGTTGGCCACCAAGGGGAATCTTCTTCCACGGGGACAACAGTCACCCACTCTTGGCCTCCGATATCGTCTGTGGCTTCGTCCCTGTCTTCCGGGTGTGGTATCGACCACCACCCAACAGCGGAAGCCTCCGGGGCATCCGTTTCCTCCCGGGCAACAGCCACCACATGTCGAATTTCCTCGTGGGGCATCTCCAAAGGTCCTGTGTCTTCCTCTGGAACGGGTCCTCCCACGGCATCACAGTCCTGTCCCCGTACGTCGGTCCATCTCGGCACTCCCGGCAGGTACTCTTGCTCCAGGACTATCTCCTCCTCTTCACGGAGGGCATTCAACTGGGAGCATGACTCCACCCGATCCTGCCAGTCACTCTCGTCGGCGCTTCCGACGCCAGAGTCGTCCTCCATCTGTTCTGGGAGGGATTCGTCGGCGGACAGTTCACCGTAGTCCGAGTCCTCCTCCGATACTTGGACTGGGGTATTACTTTCCTCCTCAGCGTACTTCTTCGCTTCCGCTGGCACCTCTGCTTCCTCAGCGTACTCTTTCGCTTCCGCTGGCATCGTTACTTCCTTAGCGTACTCCTTCGCTTCCGCTGGCATCTCTTGGTACCCAGGACACTCCTGTTCCGCACGTCCTGGTCGTGTACGGTTCCATCGTGGAGAGATTCCAGACGTCTCAGTCACTGGGTCTTCACGCTTTTCTTCGCAGCGTGGTCTCTTCACCTCCCAGTCGTCCACCTCCGCCTCATGCGGGAAAGGATTCTGCCTTACTGGGGTCACTTTCTTGGGACAGAGTAGGTCCGCGGCATCTTCCCAAGGGCACTCACTGGCCGCATGTCCTGGTCGCCGACACTTCCAACAAGGGAGGGCCACTGCCACCTTCTCCAAGACGGGTTCCTGGTCCACCTCCTTCACTGGGGAATCTTCACCCGTTGGTTCCGGCTCAGAGGAAATGGGCACCTGCGAATTAACTTCAAGCAAGGCCTTCCGCTCCATTTCCCTGGTTTCCTCCTCCCATCTCTGGGCGCGACCATCCGCAATCATCCGGTCTTCATTCCACGGACAATCGGGAAGCGCATGCCCTCTCGCCTCGCAGAGCGCACACACAGGCTCTGCAGCCACCCGGTCCCAAAGCTGCTGACGAGATTCCGTCAGCTGCTTCACCGTGGCCTCGTAGTCCGTCCTGTCTTCCGTCCATGGACATTCCAGGAGCCGATGTCGGGGATCTCCACAGCTTTCACACCGGGAATCAACCTCGTCTTCGCTCAACTCTTCGTCCCAGGGACAACTGTTGTGCTCATGCCCGTAGTTTCCGCAGAGCAAACACCAGGACTCCTTCTTCGCTTGGCCCTTCTGACGTCTTCGGTCCGCTTCCTGGACCACCTTCTTTGGGGACGTCTCTCGCCAAGTACACTCGTCGGCAAAGTGACCTGTTTGCCGACATTTCTTGCAGGGCGTCACAGCGGCCTTCTTGCGCCCCTTCTCCAGGCGCTCTTCTTTTTCACGCTGGACCGACCGCTGCACCATCTTCAGGATGTCTGCCCCAGACACCGTCACCCAGTCGCTCTGGTCCGCACACGTCCGGGGGTGAGTCTTCTCCGGAGCCGTCCGCAGGGAGGTCTTCTTGGTGGCGTTCCACATCGTGTCCGTGATCCGGTCTCTTTGATCCTGCCGACTACGCCAAGTGTGAGAGGTGCGGTGCGTGTGGTGGTGCCTGCTGCCGTGCAGGTGTAGACGCGGTACTCACCAGGCGCCGCTCTCTCTCACCTTCAGGTACCGGAACCTTCAACGGACCTGGAATTCTTCAGTCGGATCCGGACACGGCGATTCCCTCTCGGAGCTTACCGACGACCTAGCTGAGGAGAGAAGGGTTTACATTAAAGGGGGTATCGACCCTTCTTCCGCTGGAACAGGGGATACCCCAGGGGTGGCTGCGACCTTCACCGGCTGGGTGAATGGTCATCACCGGCACAAAGCCTCAGCTACCCAGCTTTCACACACTCGCGCTTTCGCACGTAGTGTGATGAAAGGGATTCTCACGTCCGTGAGCAATCCTAACTCCGGCGCTCGGGGACAAACAAGGGACAGACGTACACGGATGCTACTCACCGTCACAAGTCTTGCACTCCGATCTTCTCCACTTACAGGTCCCTGTAAGGAGGCAAAGAGAAACAGCCGTGCAGGGCCTAACTCTGACCTAGTGTCACACCCTATACTATCTACAACAGCGGAGCCCTCAAACTAGCTCTGTGGGTGTGGTGCAACACAACTATGCACAACTTACACAACACATACACTTTGCCCTGCACGATAACATATATCACACTATCGGAGTTACAACATAAAACGGTGCTGTCCCTTTATCTACCCGACCCAGAACACCCAGTAGTGGGTACCGCACAGCTCACCCACCTACCGTACTCTCAGGGTGGCCTGAGCCTAGCGCCCAGTACCACCTTTACTCACCTCAGGGAAACACTGCTTCGCTGGGCCTAGCGCCCCCTAACTGCCCACAGGCCGGAGGCCTGACTTTACCCACGGGCCTAGCGCCCGCCTACTTGCCGCCCGTTGGGTGACCTGGGCCTTGTGCCCAGGGTCACCTTATCGTATCCCTGATTTGGCCACAAATACCCTAGGGCCTAACGCCCTCTATTAGCCACAGGCCTAGTGCCTAGATTGTCCCCCGGGCCTAGTGCCCGCCTAACTGGTGCCGCATGAGTGGGGTGGCTTGGGCCTAATGCCCAAACCACCTCATCAAATATTGGGGGCCCAAACTCCTAACTGCGCCCAGGCCTAGCGCCTGAATTGTGTCCTCGGGCCTAATGCCCGTCCCTGGTGGTCGAAGGAGGAAAAGGGGAGGGGGAGGATAGCCTCACTGAGGCCTTACCTAACCTGGGGGCCTCCACCGTCTTCTGCCGCTGACCCGTCCTGGCCAGCGGCGCCTCCGTCTCTTCCCTGCGTCCAGCCGCCGCTGGACATCTTCTTTCTGCAGGCCGACGTCTTCTGGCCTCTTCCGCGGCCTCAGGACCTCCTCTCCCCGCGGTCGTCGTCTTCTCCTCGGCGCCGGATCCTCTTCTGCGCTCCGGCGCGCCGACGACCTCCTCCGCTGCTCCCGGCCGTGTCTTCTCTTCAGCCACGCGATCCTCTTCTTCTTCCTCCTCCGCGCGGGCTCCTCCTCTTCGCCGCTCTTCGGCGCGGCCTCCTTTTCGAACGGCTCCCGCCAGGCGTCTGACGTCAGACGCCGGGGGCGGGGCCTATGACGCGGCGAGCGCTGATTGGCTCGCCGCGTCTCTTCCTGATTGGCCGCCGCTCCGGGAGCCGCGATTGGCTCCCGGAGGGCGCCAACATTCAAACCCTCCAGCCTGGGGTCCGGTGCAGGGAAAAGGGTAATCCCTGCACCGGACACCCGCCGCCGCCGCCACGCACCCAGCGCTGGGGACAGACAAGCTGCCCCAGCGCTGTCCCCAACTAGGGACAACACAGATGTGCCCACAGGGCACATCCTTACAACTACATGGTATACTATAGAAACTAATATTATTTGTACAGTTCATGTCTATCTTGAGAATTGGATACACCAATCCATGCTTTGACATCAGACAATTTGGAAAATTATCTAATTTAACAATATCTTTAGAAATTGGGTGCGTTAATAAAATATATATATACAAAAATTAGGCAGCTAAATATGTATAGGTATTTATTTGATTATTGTTTGCTGTAATAACTATAATTCATAAATTTTTGGTTTAGGATGAGTAAATCCCATAATCATCAGATCTCCCCACTGTATCTTACATAACTCGAGCTGTCTATCCTGGATATAAATACTGATATCCTGAATATAAATGATAAATGGTGACCATACATGCTGATTAAAACTGATAATCAAATCCCCCAGGGCTAGATATTGCCATGTAATCCTATTTTGAATAGTAAGCTAAAAACAAGCATAATGTCTATTCTTTATTACACAAAAAAATGTTGATAGGTGATTTGTCCTGTCAATCAAAATTTATGACAAATGAGAGACTGGGGATACAGTTCTCCTCAACCCGGAAATTGGGTTTCCTATGAATAAGCAAATGTGAAAAAATTGTTGGGAGATCGGACGCATATACTATGTGTCCTATCATTATAATAGCTTAACCACTGTTTATATTTATGTTGCATATGTAACCGATTGCATAAGCTACTCTACGTGCCATGTTTAATGTGACAGCTGCAGCCGTTGCAGGCGCTACTGCTTTCACACCACGCTGGAGACGGCTTTAGAATAGCTAACGTTCAGCCACGCAGGTGGTCCCCTCAGCTAGCGGCTTCACGCTAGGACAGGTGGCGTGAGGGAGTCCTCAGGCTGAAGCCGCTTCAGGGCTGCACAGGAGACGGCACACACGTGTGGGGGGTCCCTGGAGATGTGAGCTGCAGCGTGCAGGCAGCACTGTATTTAAGGGACAAAGGATGGCCTCGGCTGTACTGTGCCAGCATAATACACAGAGTGTGTGTGTGACTGATATGTGTTTAAAAATCAATCTTTGACCCATATGAAGTACTACCATTCCATTGAAATAAATGTTATTTGAAACATGATGGCTATACTACAAACTCTGTATCTGACATGTGTGATTTAATGGTGATATGCCAGCAACAGAAAAGTGCCATATAGAATAGAGCTCTGTGACCTTGTGAAATATTCTGTACATAATAACCAATCCATATCCACATGAGTTATGTAGAGAGAGTGGGAATATTCAAGCCCTACTAATTGTCTATGCTCGATAGACTTGAATAAGGGACAGCTCATGACAACGAGAGATAATAGTCTGGCACGCATATATTATATCACATAGTGACGCTACATTAATTAGGAAAAGCAGCACAGTTATAACACTCCCAAAAGCAGAGAAAATAACTTTTTTATAAGTAACATATAAACCTATTTAAGTTTAACATTACACGGTACCTTAGGGAACAAAGTTACAAGGTCCACCATACTGTTTAAAACTAACAAAGAGGGAGACTTCCGCTTCCGGCTGCATGCGGAGTGCAGCTTGAAAACGCTGCTCCGCTTAGGGACCCGCTCACCCGCTAATACAAAGCCGTTCTCGGCTACACACAGCGACCGCTACCCGGCTCATCACCCACTCTCCCCAGATGGATAAGTACCTGGCTCCGGGCGCCTCACAGAAACCGCAGCCACCTCGTCAGGAGAAGCGCCGCGCCGATCCCAACATGGCGCCGGACGCGTCCTCGGCCCCGTCCACGCCAGCCTCCAAGAAGGTAGCTTCACCCCAGGAGCTCACAGACCTCCCGCAAGTACGCCGCAACCCGGACACTCCCGCTACGTTTGGCGACATTGTGGATGCCATTAAATCCACGATGTCACCTTTGCTATCTAATGCTGTGGCTGACATCTTGCAGCAGCTGCAGCACCTTACTACTAGAGTCTCTGACTCTGAAAACCGTATAGGAGCGCTGTGTCATGATATGCATTTGGCACAATGTGATATTATTAAGCTGCAGAAAGAAAATAATCAATTATGGGAAAAAAATCGGTGACGCTGAAAATCGTTCCCGTCGCAATAATATCAGGGTGGTGGGACTCCCTGAAAATGTTAAAGGTCCAGCACTGGCTTCTTTTGTTTCTGTAACCCTACCCAAGCTACTAGGCATTGAAGATGAATGTAAAAATCTGGTGGTGGAGAGAGTTCATCGAGTCGGCCCGCCTCCACGCCCGAATGAATCACGCCCTAGGGTCACATTATTCCGATGTTTAAACTATCTTCACAAAGTGGCATTCTGGAGAGCATCACGAAAGATCCAGAATCTTATGTGGGAAGAAAAACGACTATGCCTTTTCCAGGACTTCTCTGTGGAACTTTCACGTATGCGTAAATCTTTTTCTCCTATCTGCTCGAAGCTAGTCTCCATGAATCGACGATTTCCCCTCATTTATCCGGCTAAGCTAAGGATCTTCATAAATGACACCCACTATGACTTCACGACACCTGAAGATGCACACGCCTTCCTATCTGATGACCGCGAGGATTCCACTGCTGACATCACTGACACCCCTGCTTGAACTCTTGCCACCCCCAGAACTGTCTCTTTTTTGGTTTAAAACTACGCTTTTCTCACTTATTGTGTGATGCATATATATTTCAACCGGTTATTATTTCAGCCCTTCTCCCCCCCCCCCCCCTTTTTGTCTTGGTCTATGCTTCCTTATAATCTCTCCCCTAATTCAATATGACCCAGAGCCTATGGTTCTCCCCAATATTGATGTTTAGGTCCATTACGTCAGCTCTTTTTACAGGGTCCCTAAGCACCTGTCATGCGTCGGTATCTACAGTTGTCTATTGCTAGCCCTTTCTATGGGATAAGCCCACAGTTATATCTATTGTTACATTTGCGGAATGTCATTTATGTCCTTTGGACACCTGGCATGTTGATCGTGCTATTGTTATGTTTTCTTGTATTCCCCATGTCTTGTCATTGCATGTTTTCCCCCCCTTTTCTCTCCTCATGTTTGTCCTCATTTAGGTCCACCACCATTTTACTCTGACAAGGTCATGTCCAGATGGACGGATTGTACTCTCATCCAGACACATATGACTTAGCTGAAGATAGGTTCCTTCAATGTCGGTGGCATCCACTCTCCGGCTAAACGCCGTAAGGTTTTATTATATTTACATAAACAATCTATAGATATTGCATGTCTCCAAGAAACACATCTTTTACCCCCTGAGATTTTGAAACTCCAAATGCTTAAATGGAAAATTCTGGCCTCTGCCCCCTATAACTCCAAATCCAGAGGAATTGTAATTTTAAGTTCCAAATCACTACCTATAGAAATACTGTCCACTTACTCTGACCCTGACGGCAGGATATTGATAGTCTATTTCTCATTATTCAACGCGACGTACACTCTTAGCTCTATTTACACACCAAATGTCTATTCTAGATCCTTCCTCCAGAAGCTCATTAAATTACTCCTCCCACATATGTCCGCCCCCATTATTCTCTGTGGCGACTTCAACCTGACTGCTCACCCTACTCTTGATAGATCCTCCACGCGAAGACTGCGTACCCCATCCCCCTCCCTGGGGATTCCTTCACTGTTAAAAACTCTCCAATTAATAGACGTATGGAGGGCCCTTCACCCAACCCAGAGAGAATTTACTTGCCTGTCTGCAGCACACCACACTCTGTCTCGCATAGATTTTATTTTTCCCTCTTCCTCTCTTTTTCCCTTAGTCCAAGATGCAAACATACATCCTATCATACTCTCTGACCATGCACTTGTCACTTTCTCATTCTACACGAAAAAAGAGCTGTCCCCATATAGAACATGGAGATTCACAGCCTATCTCCTTAGCTCTCTGAAGTTTCGAGAACACTTAGATCAGGCATGGACTGATTTTCATATCCATAATAAGACCACTCTAGCTACAGACCCCTCACTCTATTGGATGACGGCCAAATCAGTACTGCGAGGTTCTAATTTGGCCTTTGAGGCTTCCTTACGAAAACGACTCTCTCACTCTTATACCACTCTCCAAGAATCATTGACTGACGCCTATGCTTCTTATGTCCAGACACCTACCACTACCACACGCTCCAAGTATCTCTCTGCCAAGTCCCTTCTTGAGGAATTACTTCAGTCCATGTCTGATAAGATGAATTTCTCCTCTCATTATCACTTTCATAAATTTGGTAATAAGATGAGTAAATTACTCACCAACATCCTCATTGGCACTAGAGCACCGATGATTGTCCACCCCCTCAAACTACAAGATGGCTCCTTCACTAATTCCACTGCACAAATCTCTCAGGTTATGACAGCCTTCTATACAGACATTCACGCCCCCCCTAACCCTACTCCTACCACCCCTCCTATAACTTCTCCTGTAATGGACGAACGTAAACTGACCAATACCTGGTCACAACTCACTTATCCACAACTGCCGACGGAGTTCGCAGACTCCCTCACTGCCCCTATTTCCACTTTTGAAATAAGTAAGGCTATTAAGTCAATCAAACCTGCCAAGGCTCCTGGTCCTGATGGATTTTCTGGGGAATTCTACAGATTTTTTCTTGATAAATTAACCCCGGTTCTTGAATCGGTTTTTAATCATATTTTGATTAACCAAAATATCCCTGCATATTTTAATTCTGCCATTATCAAAGTGATTCCTAAACCGGGCAGGGACCTCTCCAATCCTGGCTCTTATCGCCCCATTTCACTACTGAATTGTGATTATAAAATCCTAACCAAGATTTTGGCGGAACGTCTTAACCCCCTCCTCCCCCATATAATCCATTAGGACCAGACCGGCTTTATTAAGGGCAGACACTCAGTACGCAATGTCCGCAAAGTTATGGCGGCTACCCAAAAGCTAACCTCTGTGACGTCTACTGACTCCCCCAATCTTATTCTATCGATTGACGCCGAGAAGGCCTTCGATCTAGTCCATTGTCCACATCTATTTGACACTATGATCAAATTTAAAATCCCTGACCAATATATATCCTTCATTCGGACTTTATATACCAATTCCTCATCCCAAATTGCCTGTAATGGCTACTTATCTCCTCCCTTCCCAATCAAAAAAGGCACACGGCAAGGTTGTCCTCTCTCCCCCCTCCTCTTTGCCATTGCCCTAGAACCCCTAGCACTTGCTCTTCGGTCATCTACTGATTTCACAGGTATCCCCCTCGCAAATACTGAATTGAAACTTGCTCTCTACGCAGATGACATGTTGCTCTTTGTGTCCAACCCTTTAGTCTCTATACCGGTAATCATAGACATTGTATCCTCCTTTGGACCAACTTACGGGTACAAGATCAATGTCCACAAATCTGAAATTCTTCCTATCACTCCTTTAGCACCGTCCTTGGCCACTGACCCCACTTTAGCACAATTCACAATCCAGCCCTCCCATATCAAATATTTGGGTATCCTTATCACTCGAGATCCCCTTCAGATCTATAAGGCGAATTTCTTACCCCTATTCTCCAAAATTAAAACCCAACTAAATTCATGGACTAAACTCCCCCTGTCTCTACTAGGTAGAGCTACTGTAATCAAAACTGTAATTTTTCCTAAAATCTTTTACTGTCTCCAAATGATACCTTTCCCCCTTACCAAAGTCGGATGTACAAATGTTAAATTCACTGATCTCCTCATTTCTGTGGACCGGCAAGAGGCCCAGGATGAGATTATCTAAGCTAACACACCCGACTAGACTGGGAGGACTGGGCATCCCGGATTTCACTCTCTATCACTTGTTAATTCATTTTAGGTATATCTCGGACTGGCTTTTTAATAAATCTACATACACAGATCGCTCTCTAGATGATGCTATTTTCCCCCCATTCTCACCTAGCGCTCTATTACATACCCCCCTGCGCCTCCTCCCACGCCACATTCTGAATCATATTTAATTAGGGGGTCTTATGACGCCTGGATACATATAAATAAACTCCTGAATAGAAATCATGCAATCTCACCTTACATCCCTCTCTGGGGCAACCCTAATTTTCCCCCTTGACTGCACAACTCCTTCTCAAATTGGCACACAAAAGGACTAGACCTTGCCACCAAATTATTTGATCCTGGAGGGCAAATACTCACCTTTACCTTAATACGTGAGACTTATGATATCCCACACTCCAACTTCTACATGTACCTCCAAGCTCGACATTATGTTGACACCATTAAATCACTTATCCTCTCATTCTCTCACCCAGACCCTTTACTTCCACTCTTCCTGACTTTACATAATGGAGCATATAAAACAGCCTTTCTATATAAATTACTTCTTGACACCACTGACAAAGATCCGCTTACCCCTCTCCTTACGTCTTGGTCCACGGACTGTCCGGACGTTACTACTACCCAGGTATTAATTTCCCATCATCATACCACCATGAAAATTCTCCAGTCAGCCTATCTCCAAGAAGTTCACTTTAAGACTTTGCATCGACTTTATATCACCCCAGCCCAGAGAAAATACATGCATTCCTCTGAGTCGGGTGAATGCTGCAAATGCAAAATGATAAATGCAAAATTTTTCCATTGCTTCTGGTCATGCTCAAAAATACTCAAATTCTGGAGGAAGGTACTAGTCTTCATTAACACACTACTTTCTACCTCATTAATTCCTGACCCTCTTGCATGCCTCTGCATGAATTTTAGAAATTGGACACTCCCGGCAGACACACCATCTATTATACCTCTACTCACTATCATACTGACCATGTCCAAAAAACTGATTTTATCACACTGGACAGTACGCTCAGCTCCGACCCTATATGAACTGAAGAATAGAATGCTGCAGTTACTCCTCTTCGACAGACGCTCTTTGGCATTAGATCCCTCTCTTTCCTATGATAAATTTGTCTTGAAATGGAAGTATTATCTATGCACCCTTGATCTGACACAACAGTCCCTTTTGATCTAGACCCCCCTCCCCACTTGAGCAAGGTTTACCCCTCCTTTTTTTTTTACATACTTTTAATATTATCAGGAGGTATTATGATAGATGTCTACTTCCATTACTGAAACGAGAATTCTTCCTGTTTGCTTGTCACGAATGCCACCCACTTTGAAGCTCTTTGTCACATGATGATATATTGTTATGTTAACTTATCCTGACCTCTGTTTTGATTTGGATTGCCTCCTTTTTTTTTTCTCTTTTTGTTTGTTCTTGGATCCCAAGCTCAAGTCTCACTGTTTCTTTTTGGGGTTAAAATCCCGTCAGCAATGTAAAGTGATAGCTGGTTTACTCATCTACTATATAATGGCACATAATGTAAGGTGTTCCGATTGTGCTCCCCCTATTTGTACTTCCCCTCCTTATCCTGTCTCATCTTTGTTTGTCTCTCCCCCCCCCCCTTGTTATTTTTTGAGGTTTAACTTCTTAGTAATATAGCGGGTCTTTGACCTATCATCTTCTGAACTTAAAATTGTACTACACTTCACTACGAGACCTGGTGAATACAACTGATTTCCTTCATGGAATATCTCTTCTGTGTTATCTTTCTGTTACATTTATACTGTTACTGATTCTCTATATTTGAAATGTACAAAACCCTGTTTCAATAAAAATGATTGAGCCAAAACTAACAAAGAGTGCTTTAGGAGTCAGTGATGCGCACACTGTAAGCACGGAATCAAACGAGAATATTGCTGGCACATTAGACCTGGTATTAAAACCATACACAGGAGTTATTAATCCCAAGGATACATATGTAACGGTAAAAGGCATTCAGCAACCAATATTGCAACAAATATTGAAACATTGTTTAAGAACACTAGAGACAATGAAGAAACAATAAATTACAGTGGCTAAGCAATTTATGTCACTTTATTATTTTTCACAAATTATTTCACTTGCACCATATTTTGCTGATGTTTTAACGATAATAATAAAAGTTACATTTTAGAATTAATGGTCATCTATCACAAGGATATTTGACTTTATGAGAATATAATAGTCCGTGTGTGCCCACAACAGGGAATACTTTTTTTCTTCTGGTCTTGAATACTTTATTTTATTCCTAGAAGCACCTCCCAATACGTGAAAGGTACATACCTACATTACTGAATAAAGGGGAAAGGACTTATATATGATAGTACAAAAATTGTAATTTGAAAAGAAGGTGTTTGTACGACCTTTACCCACTTCATGGGGGATATGTACTAAGCAGTGATAAAAGTGGAGAAGTGGTCCAGTGGAAAAGTTGCCCATGGCAACCAATGAGCTGCTCTGTATAATATTATAGTATGCAAATTATAAATGCTACTTCAATGCTGATTGGTTGCCATGGGCAACTTCTCCACTGGCTCACTATCTCCCCCTGAGTGAGTACAGAGAAGTAGAAGTCAGGCAGGAAGGCACATTAGGAGTGTGATTATTGCCAAGTACAGTATTTCAACTGTATTTTTTTTTAAATACCACAACATTTTAATCTTCAGTTAGGGGTTCATATATAAAACAGTGTAAAGAGATAGTTTCCCCTTTAATTAGTATGCATACTAATTGTCCCAATTGGCCCAGTGAAACATTTGGCCCAATAGGAAGGAATGAGGAAGTTACAGTAGGTTCAATTTTGCATTCAATTTTCACAGGGATCTTAGGTTCGATTTTTAGAAGGGATTTCAGAAACTGAACACAAAACCACTTCTAAAAATTGACCAAAATCGATTATTAGTAAATAAGGGATTTTGCAGTTTGATTAGGATCGATTTCAGTTGATTTTTTTGGATTCATAAAAATGAATCCCAAAACGAACTTTAGTAAATATACTCCTGGTGAGCAGACATCTTTAGGAATTACAGGACATTTAGAAGACGTCGCTGAGAGAAGCCGGACGGATTCATACAAAGTGAGGACTGCAGCTGCATTACCACACTGTCTCACCTCTTTCAACCTCATCCTCACCCTGCATTGACAGGAGGATTCCAAGAGAAAACAGATTAGCTCACCACAGAAACTAAATTTAACTTGAAGTTAGAAGAAAGATTTTTTAGGGGCACTCAAAACAAAATAAATTGCGGTTTAGTGTTACAGTTTTAAACTTTTAACTTTTATTAGTGTTTTTAATAAATTAGGTAGAAAAAGATTATTATTTTTTAATGAAAATACTTATAGCCAGAAGTACAGTATATATTGTGGCATTCCACTATTTGCCGAAAGCTGTATAAATACCTCTTCGATCATGTTGGTATCTAACATACCTATGTTAGATACATGGTCGAGTCACATTATTATGACCACCAGCTAATAGCTAGAGTTACCGCCGTGTGCAGCACGGACAGCAGCTAGATGGGCTGAACTTTCATTTTAGACACTCACCTGGTAGTCCCCAGGTTCATTTTGATGATGAGCCACTCCACTGTACCGTGTCGGTCGGCCCTCACGCACCGTCATAGCCAACGTTCACCGCTCACATCAATGGCATGTGGTGCTCTGCTGTTTCCACTTCAGTTATTCGCGATGGTGCCATTTGAACAGTCATGATATGCCTTCTCCACAGCAGCACTCAAACAGTTCACAAACTGCACTGTTTCAGAAATACTGTCACCCTTGCCCTGAAAGCCGTTAATCATCCCTTTTTTGCAACTCTGATAAATTGTCCCTTATACCCGTGACAGCAACAAATGATGTGTGTGCAGATGGCCTATCACATACCTTATGTACCCACCAAGCCAGAGCATGGCACAAGACGTACTTCATGAACTATGTGATGCTGACCTCAAATGTAGGAGGCAGTCATAATAATGTGACTTGGCAGTGTACATCCATTTGCCCTGTGTGAAGCATCATGGTTTTTGTGTAAACATAAGTGTTTTTGACAACAATCAGAATGGCCTAATGAACATTTCTGCTCACACGCAATTTACCCCTTGATGTGATGCTGTGTATCCATTCTGTGTATGCTCATTATGCGGAAGAAGTGGTATCAGCACAGATATGTGCGCTGGTACCACTTCTTCCCAATGTAAGACTGCGGGGAAGTATTCGGAGTGACAGAGGCACTATGCACCTCTGTCTATATTAGCACTGCTATCTACAAAATATCTTGCCAATATGTAGGTCAATGTATGAACAGGCAGTTGTACTGACTGTTCCGACACCTACAGATATTAATTTTGACAACTGCAGGTGTCCATTCCCATACACCACAGCCAGTGAGCCAGCCTGAATAGAGACACAGCGTTTCAGCACTAGACTGATGCATTGTGTGTTCTAGTAGAGGTCACCGGAGGGGGGACTTTTCACTCCCCTACTCAGGCAGACAAGATGTTAATACATCTTGTCGGTGTAGCTTCTTGCTTTGCCTCAATAATGAGGCGAAGCAGGAAGTGCTGCTGCTCTAATACATCTCTTCCAAAGTGTGGCATACCCTAAATTTATGTATGTGATTTTAGCTTTTTTATGACAATTTAAAAAAAAACTTGACGTCCAAAACCGGAAGATGAATCAGAGCCATATCCAAATCCAGCAAAATAGTCTGGCACACATCTCTTTTTTAAACTGGAATAATATGCTACACCAGTAATTAGTAAACAATATGTTACACCAGTTTATATTATGCCACATATCACTCCCACTTAACATTAAAGATGATATATAGTATATACAGTACATCCATTGCATGCTATATTGTCCTGTATGTGCCATCACATAAGAATATGCCCAGTTGTTCACAGGAAAACTCCTGTTCTGTCCAAGGCTAACTGTAGTGAAACATCCAATGTAAACATTTGACAACATATATCAAACAAACATGTATCCAGATGCTCACAGGAAGGTTCTCGTATTATCCAGGGCTAGTAATGATATACAGCTATGGATGCAATCATATAGTTGCTGCAAATTCAATATTTCATAACACCTCAAATATTTGTATTTTTCTGTTTTTTAACTTGCAACTTGGTTCAAACTGCGTCGATCCCAGGGCTTATAGAAGCACGTGAACAAAGCCCACTAGGGTAAAGTGCACCAAACAGTACAATTTACAGCAGAGTATAGCACAGTATACAGCAGTGTGCATTAATGTGAAATAGCGCCGAGTCCCGGCCATGGTGACTTATATAGAATCCTGCAACTATCCAGTGCAGGAAATAGTGACAGGATGGACAGTGAATATGTCGATTCCAGAATGTACTGTAGGTTTTTTTCATGCCAGATCAAGAGCACAACTTTAAACATGCTGCCTACACAGCATGTCTACATTTGTAAAGCCGATCTAATTTAAATGCTCTAAAAAGAAACGTTAACTTTGTACACATGCCAACGTCAGCATTCTGGGATTGACAAAGTCAGAGTCGATCCCATGTACCCATGCCATTAAGCATCCCTCCTCTTTTTCGCATTCATATGGTCTCTCACTTGCATGAATTGTAAAATAGTGCTAGACACCCCAATAATCAGTGCTAGACAGGCCCCTCTGGCAGTGCACACCATAATAAAATGTGCTGCGCATGCCTATGGCCATATGGTGAGTGTGATTCAAGAAAGGTTGGAAAGCTCATCTTTCCGCTTCTTCAAGGAGTTAAGATTTACTATCTTAGGATGGCACAATCTGAACTGCAGTATGAAACAAGCTGGAAAGCTCAATACTTCCCTGCACATAGCCTGGGGCCCGGTGTGGTAGCTCCACCCCATTATGTCCCTGCAGCCTTCCCGGACCAAAGCCACCGGCGTATGTGCAGAAGGGACATGCCAGCTTCACAGAGGGGACCATGGGAGAACACAGCACTGCTGGAGACCTGGATACTGGATTGCATTGCCAGAAGGGTAAATATACATGAATTGCTACTTACAGTATCAAAGCTTTATATCACATTGAATTGATGTGCTGTATAGTGATAAGTAACAATTCATGTTTCATTTTCTACATGAATAGACCCCTAATTACTTGCGAAGAAAGTACACTGACTATGAACTAACTCTACTAGGACGCCAGCGCAGCCAGAGCACTCCTTTGGGAAAAGTTGCAGTGGTGTGCTTATCTTGATAACATCCATCTGGAACAGTTCATTGAGACCAGGGATGAGGATGTAATTCTGCCGTTGTACAAATCATTGGTACGCCCACACCTGGACGACCAGTCAGATAAAGAGTGTTAGCAGCGGCAGGGAAGGTAAACATCCCTCCGCTGCTGCTGTCAGAGGGACCGGAAGGTCCCTCTGCCTCTCTGCGCTCTCCCTCTGTGTCTGCCGTGCTACCGATCACTGCTGATCAGTCAGCACGGCAGGATCACCCCCCTCCAGCGGCTGCAGACAATGGCAGCCGGTGGGGAGAGTAAATGAACCCTCCCAAGCCACCCCCAGACCCCACCTTGTATACCTGCAGGCTACCTCGGCTTTAAAAATGAAAGCCGCGATAGTCACGATGTTCCGATGGTCACAGTGTTTCTGTTTGATGTTTCGATGTTTGATAAAATAAAATAAAATACAAATATTTTTTTTCTTTTTTTTAAACTAAAATCATTTGGGATAGGGTTAAAGTCATGTTCTTCACCTAATTCACGCAGAAAAAACCCTGACAATTTCAGAGCGGTTTTCGGCAAAATAAAACATCAGTTAAGTGGGTAAGATGAAAAATCAATATCTCGATTTTTTTAATTTTTTGTTTTCCACATAAAAAATTATTCTAAACACAATGGTCACATATATATATATATATATATATATATATATATATATATATTCCATAGACAAAAAACCTTACGGTTTCACATGTCCCATTAAGGCTTCTTACACATGATCTGGCATTTCAGAAACCTGTTGTAACACTTCCACTCAAACTCCAAAAAGCAATGAAATTCCGATCATTAAGGCTGACGCCTTAATGGACGTGTTCCTTGCGCAATACAGATATGGTATGCCATCACAGCCTGTGGGTAAGTGCAGATTCAGCACTCTCACAGAGTGAGATTGCTGTCACTCACACAATGGTGGAGCTGCTAATTCACAGATTTGTGTGCTCATTGGAATACACACATGCAGTCTATGCAACTGAAGGTCTGAGCAGTTTTGTGGAGCTCCCATCCCACACAGTGCCCACAACCATCCCATTCGGTCACCACAACAATCCCACCTTGTTACAACATCCTTGTTACTCCATATATCCATCTCATTTAGTCTACACATTTAGCTCCCTCAAACATCTTGGTTAATTGCTAAAACTATAATACCCCATCTACTGTCTATGCATCTACCCTTGCTTCCCCTATACACCCCCATGCTGCTGTCTTCCCCAATCCCTACTGCTGTGTTCTCCCATCTGTGCTAGTCTGTACTAACTTATCTGTACCATCTGTCTTTCCCCATCTGTGCCTCGTCTGTACCACAGTTTCCTTCTCTCTGTGCTGTTCAGTGTTTCCCTCTTCAACGTCACTCTGCCTCCTCCAATACATGGCACACTGTCTTCTCTCCCATCTGAACCAGTTTTCTACCCATCCGTGCCAGTGTTTTCAACCCATCTGCACCATTTCCCCCATCTGCACCGCTCTGTCTCCCTTCCCAAACTTGCTGCTTAATCTACACCCTAGACAAAACAATGTACAGACGGCGCTTCAAATCAAAGGTGCTGCAGTCCTCCAACCGGGATGGTCACCACTATCCCAAGAGAGTTCAGTTAATATTCTAAAGTTTTGTTGGGGTGCGCTCCCTGGGTCACTAAGGGCAGAATCTTCCGTCCAGACAGAAATATTCTTGTCTATTATAGGGCTCTCTATTCCGCAACACTTCCTCGCTCCAGTTTCAACGGTGTTCCCAAAATAAAGAGAGAGCAATATATGGTGAAGTACAGTAGGGTAAAAATCCCTTCACATAAGGTCAATAGATGAAGAGACAAAAAGAAAAGGTTTCAGGAACTGGAATCCACCATATTAAAGCGAGCCTACGTACCGAAATCCGTGGGGTGTCTATAGCGCCCACCCTTATACACTTGTGATGTCACTTCCTTTCATCTACGATGGTGCCCGGCTCGTCACCTTCCACTTGCTCCACCACTTCACCACTCCACATGGGAGTATAATACCCAAAATTAGGAGGAAATGACGAAATATAGTGAAGTATTGTATTTCAATGTGCAAAATTAATTTATTTAAAGTGCAGTATACGACATATCCATTCGCTAAAAACACAACCTAAATGTGCGGTTCACTGAATAAAATTCATGAAAAAAAACACTAAAATCCACCACGAACTGGTGAGCCCACGTACCAGAAATGTTGGGGTGTCTAACAATGTCCACCCAAAAGCGCTTTTAAATGCTGTTTCCCGGGATTCTGCAGCAACAGTCAAATGCTTCCTTCTGGCTCCTGTGGGTCCCTCCAACTAATCACCAACGCGTTTCTGCCCTTCAGAGGGCCTTTGTCAAGGTGTGTGGTGTATTAATGGTGGGGACTTTATAAACCCCACTCTGTGATCTGATTGGAGGGACTGACAGCAGGCTAAAAACGTGTTATAAAATCTGGACATTGTGCTTATTGCACTGTCCTGTTATACTTTTAGTCCCCATGAAATAATAACACTTTCTAAACTGCTAAACAGTTTAATATCAACCTTTAAATATTATTTTTGGTCGCGTGCGTTCCATGGAAGGTGGAACGCATGTTACTTCCTGTTTCCGTGGTCACGTGACCGGAAGATTCGCGCATCGCGCTCCGGACCTCTGCATCTTTTGTCTTCCCCCTCGTTCCAATATTGTCATTACGTGGAACGCACAGGGGACTTGCGTGCCACTAATGTGTGGGTTACCTCTCTCATACTTCCGTAATCTCCGATCTGTGTATTGTTTACTAAATCTCACAGGGCGCTCCCCCTTGACAAGCTAATCAAAAATGCATATAAGTATATATAAAACACATGTTTCTAAAAAAGCACATACTTAAAACAAACGGCAATCTTACAGAAACCATTTCAATTCAAAGTCCAGGTTTAACCCTTTAGGGTTAAGGGTACCCATTTCATAAATAAGTTTCATCTCAGTTTGTGCTAACATTTCTTCCCCATTATTCCTCCTCCATTGATTTTGCACTATTTTGATCCCTATGACATTAGTGAGACCTTCACATTTATTCTGGTGGATTTCTTTAAAATGATTTGAAACTGAATGTGTAATGAGACCCTTTTCAATATTCCTAACATGTTCCGCCCATCTTATTCTGAGTGATCTGGATGTGCGTCCAATGTACTGCATCCCACATTTGCATTCCATAAGGTATACACAGTTTTTGGTATTACATGTAATAAATTCCTTAATATCATAGGTTTTTCCTGTTGTTCTTGATTGATATTGTGTAATCTTTGAAGCCTGTGTTTTGTGGGTTTGGCACATTTTACATAAACCACACCTATGAAATCCCATTGTCTTTATTCTGTTAGATTTTTTTGGGGGGATAGCACTCTTTACAATTTTTTGTCTCAAATTAGGGGCTCTTCTGTATATGAATTTCGGATGTTCAGGTATTAACGGTTTCAATATAGGATCTCGTGCCAGTAGATGCCAGTGTTTTCTAACAATTTTTTCCATATCTTTATATTGACTGTTAAAAGTGGTGCTAAAGGGTAACATAATATCTCCTGTATCTCCGCCCACTTTGGGTCTAAGGGTATCTTCCCTATCTAAAGCTGCCAAATGATCAATCTGTGTATTCATGGATTCCTTCTGGTATCCCTTTTCTAGAAATTTGTTTTTTATAACATTAGCCTGCTCCTTGTATGTCTCTATTTCTGTGCAATTCCTTCTCATACGCTTAAATTGACCCCTAGGAATATTCTTAATCCACTGGGGATGGTGGTTACTTTCTACAGGAATGTAGGAGTTGGTATCCGTGGGTTTAAAAAAGGATTTGGTTAGAATACATTCTTCCTTAATATATATGGTGAGATCAAGGAAGTTTATTTCTATCTTACTCGTATTGAAGACTAGATGGATATTAAAGTCGTTCTGGTTGAGTAATAGACAGAATTGTTCTAGGGATTCTTTCTCTCCCTCCCAGATAAAGACAATGTCGTCGATAAACCTGTACCAAAATTTAATCTGCGGTAGAAAGATATTGTTCCCCCAAATATGACTATCCTCCCAGAGACTCATAAAGAGGTTTGCGTACGACGGCGCAAAACGGGTTCCCATAGCGGTCCCTCTTGTTTGTTGAAAAAACTTCCCATTGTATACAAAAAAATTATTTTTCAAAATGAAGTCTATGCTTTCTATTAAAAAGGGGGTTATATTTTCCATGTTATCATTCTTCTCTAAGTGATATTTTACTGCTTGGATCCCTTTCTCGTGGTCTATGATCGTATATAGACTACGGACATCGGCCGTGCATAAAAAGCAGTTCTCATTCCAAGATACTGTTTTTAATTTGTTCAAAACATCAGTGGTATCTTTGACATAGGATTTAATTTTTAGCACTTCTGGTTGCAGGTGATGATCAATGAAGTGGGATAAATTTGATGTGATTGAGTTCGTTCCTGCGACTATTGGTCTACCAGGGGGGTTTGTTGCGTCTTTATGTATTTTAGGAAGTACATAAAAAACTGGAAGACTAGGATCTTTTACCTGAATATATTGCTCTTCTTTATCTGTGATGACTTTCTGTGTTCTATATTTGGTTACTAAATTAGAAAGATTCTTCTCTATCCTTTCACTTGGATTCCCTCTCAGTGTTACATATGTCTCCTTATCATCCAGCTGTCTTTTTATTTCCTCATCGTATTTATCTACATCCATAATGACTATCCCCCCCCCTTTATCCGCAGGTTTAATGATGATGCTGGAATTTTCACTTAAACTATCTATAGCTTTTTTTTGAGCTTTAGTTATATTCTGGTGGGTTTTGGTCTTAAAATTAGCGTTCTCTAAATCGGTTGAGACAGCTCGATTAAAACTTTCTATAAAACAGCCTCTATTAAAAGTGGGGTTAAAGGTGGATTTTGGCCTAAAGGGATCTCTTGCCATCGAGGTTTCTCCTTTTTGTGTTAAAAAATACTTTTTTAGGGAGACTTTCCTGACAAATTTCTGTATGTCTAAATAAGTTTGGAACTTGTTAAGCCTATTGTCAGGGGCAAATTTGAGCCCTTTTTCCAAAATATCCTTTTCATCTCTCGAAAGCTGATGTTTACTCAAATTAAAAATGGGGTTCTTATCCATGATGGGAATATTTTCAATGTCCTCCCTCTTTTTATTTTTATTTAGGCCCTTTCCTCTTTTACCCCGTTTCTTCAAGGTTCGCTTAAATACTAGAACCTTCTTTGCTTCCTCCTGTTCTTTCCTAAAAAATCATTGTTATTAAAAGATTGATATCTATTCTCCATCCTAGAGGGTGGGATGTGTCGTCTCTCCTGACTATCCCTCCATTCGTCTTTTAAGAAGAATTTGTTCTGATAATGTTGGTCTCTCCTATACCTTTTCTCTGAAAAATTTCGAATTCTATCCTGCCCACCTAAACCTCTTTCTCTCAAGATTGAGGGGTTCCTTCTTCTATTGTAACCCTGGTGAAGCCTTTCCCTTTTGTACTGGGGAGTCGGGAATCTCTCCGGGGTCCAACTTCTATTTCTACCCTGATAGTTTGTCTTTCTTTTGAACCGTGGTGTAAAGGGTCTCCTAGGAGTGGGTTCCCTCTCACAGTCACATGGAGATTCTTCTCTATACTCTCTCACTATTTCTACTGATTGCCGTATTTCATCATCTATAGTACCATTTTTACTTTTCTTATCCTGTTTATCCCTAATGAATTTCCTTTTTTTTCTCAATATAGTCTCTTTTTCCTTTCTGACTATTCTCCGTTCCATTTCTCCCTCAATTCTAATATAATCATCCAAGTCCCTATAGGGTGTTAATAGTTCTGTGAATTGTTCTATCTGGGTCTCCAACTGGGCCAAATTCTTTTTCCTTTCAATAATTAACAGATTAATGAGTGCAAAGGAACATTCTTCTAGAATTGTGTCCCATTTGTCATAGAACTCCTTACTCTCCTGATCTGAGGAGGGTCTTTTTTCTATTCTTAAACCTCTTGGTATAAGTTTCTCTGTAGTGTACCTTTCTAGGGTTGTCGTTTCCCACCATACCCTACTCTCTTTAAGGAGAATATATTCTAATTTTCTCATATTGCTCTCTATGTCTTTAAGATCTAATTGTTCCTTCTCTGTACTCTTTACATTTGTATCTCTTATATCTAGAGTAAATACTGAGTTCAACAGTAGATTTCTCTGCCCCCTATAACCCAGCATGATGCTGCCGATCTTATACGTGTGACCAAACAATAATACCGTAGACAAAACAATGTACAGACGGCGCTTCAAATCAAAGGTGCTGCAGTCCTCCAACCGGGATGGTCACCACTATCCCAAGAGAGTTCAGTTAATATTCTAAAGTTTTGTTGGGGTGCGCTCCCTGGGTCACTAAGGGCAGAATCTTCCGTCCAGACAGAAATATTGTCTATTATAGGGCTCTCTATTCCGCAACACTTCCTCGCTCCAGTTTCAACGGTGTTCCCAAAATAAAGAGAGAGCAATATATGGTGAAGTACAGTAGGGTAAAAATCCCTTCACATAAGGTCAATAGATGAAGAGACAAAAAGAAAAGGTTTCAGGAACTGGAATCCACCATATTAAAGCGAGCCTACGTACCGAAATCCGTGGGGTGTCTATAGCGCCCACCCTTATACACTTGTGATGTCACTTCCTTTCATCTACGATGGTGCCCGGCTCGTCACCTTCCACTTGCTCCACCACTTCACCACTCCACATGGGAGTATAATACCCAAAATTAGGAGGAAATGACGAAATATAGTGAAGTATTGTATTTCAATGTGCAAAATTAATTTATTTAAAGTGCAGTATACGACATATCCATTCGCTAAAAACACAACCTAAATGTGCGGTTCACTGAATAAAATTCATGAAAAAAAACACTAAAATCCACCACGAACTGGTGAGCCCACGTACCAGAAATGTTGGGGTGTCTAACAATGTCCACCCAAAAGCGCTTTTAAATGCTGTTTCCCGGGATTCTGCAGCAACAGTCAAATGCTTCCTTCTGGCTCCTGTGGGTCCCTCCAACTAATCACCAACGCGTTTCTGCCCTTCAGAGGGCCTTTGTCAAGGTGTGTGGTGTATTAATGGTGGGGACTTTATAAACCCCACTCTGTGATCTGATTGGAGGGACTGACAGCAGGCTAAAAACGTGTTATAAAATCTGGACATTGTGCTTATTGCACTGTCCTGTTATACTTTTAGTCCCCATGAAATAATAACACTTTCTAAACTGCTAAACAGTTTAATATCAACCTTTAAATATTATTTTTGGTCGCGTGCGTTCCATGGAAGGTGGAACGCACGTTACTTCCTGTTTCCGTGGTCACGTGACCGGAAGATTCGCGCATCGCGCTCCGGACCTCTGCATCTTTTGTCTTCCCCCTCGTTCCAATATTGTCATTACGTGGAACGCACAGGGGACTTGCGTGCCACTAATGTGTGGGTTACCTCTCTCATACTTCCGTAATCTCCGATCTGTGTATTGTTTACTAAATCTCACAGGGCGCTCCCCCTTGACAAGCTAATCAAAAATGCATATAAGTATATATAAAACACATGTTTCTAAAAAAGCACATACTTAAAACAAACGGCAATCTTACAGAAACCATTTCAATTCAAAGTCCAGGTTTAACCCTTTAGGGTTAAGGGTACCCATTTCATAAATAAGTTTCATCTCAGTTTGTGCTAACATTTCTTCCCCATTATTCCTCCTCCATTGATTTTGCACTATTTTGATCCCTATGACATTAGTGAGACCTTCACATTTATTCTGGTGGATTTCTTTAAAATGATTTGAAACTGAATGTGTAATGAGACCCTTTTCAATATTCCTAACATGTTCCGCCCATCTTATTCTGAGTGATCTGGATGTGCGTCCAATGTACTGCATCCCACATTTGCATTCCATAAGGTATACACAGTTTTTGGTATTACATGTAATAAATTCCTTAATATCATAGGTTTTTCCTGTTGTTCTTGATTGATATTGTGTAATCTTTGAAGCCTGTGTTTTGTGGGTTTGGCACATTTTACATAAACCACACCTATGAAATCCCATTGTCTTTATTCTGTTAGATTTTTTTGGGGGGATAGCACTCTTTACAATTTTTTGTCTCAAATTAGGGGCTCTTCTGTATATGAATTTCGGATGTTCAGGTATTAACGGTTTCAATATAGGATCTCGTGCCAGTAGATGCCAGTGTTTTCTAACAATTTTTTCCATATCTTTATATTGACTGTTAAAAGTGGTGATAAAGGGTAACATAATATCTCCTGTATCTCCGCCCACTTTGGGTCTAAGGGTATCTTCCCTATCTAAAGCTGCCAAATGATCAATCTGTGTATTCATGGATTCCTTCTGGTATCCCTTTTCTAGAAATTTGTTTTTTATAACATTAGCCTGCTCCTTGTATGTCTCTATTTCTGTGCAATTCCTTCTCATACGCTTAAATTGACCCCTAGGAATATTCTTAATCCACTGGGGATGGTGGTTACTTTCTACAGGAATGTAGGAGTTGGTATCCGTGGGTTTAAAAAAGGATTTGGTTAGAATACATTCTTCCTTAATATATATGGTGAGATCAAGGAAGTTTATTTCTATCTTACTCGTATTGAAGACTAGATGGATATTAAAGTCGTTCTGGTTGAGTAATAGACAGAATTGTTCTAGGGATTCTTTCTCTCCCTCCCAGATAAAGACAATGTCGTCGATAAACCTGTACCAAAATTTAATCTGCGGTAGAAAGATATTGTTCCCCCAAATATGACTATCCTCCCAGAGACTCATAAAGAGGTTTGCGTACGACGGCGCAAAACGGGTTCCCATAGTGGTCCCTCTTGTTTGTTGAAAAAACTTCCCATTGTATACAAAAAAATTATTTTTCAAAATGAAGTCTATGCTTTCTATTAAAAAGGGGGTTATATTTTCCATGTTATCATTCTTCTCTAAGTGATATTTTACTGCTTGGATCCCTTTCTCGTGGTCTATGATCGTATATAGACTACGGACATCGGCCGTGCATAAAAAGCAGTTCTCATTCCAAGATACTGTTTTTAATTTGTTCAAAACATCAGTGGTATCTTTGACATAGGATTTAATTTTTAGCACTTCTGGTTGCAGGTGATGATCAATGAAGTGGGATAAATTTGATGTGATTGAGTTCGTTCCTGCGACTATTGGTCTACCAGGGGGGTTTGTTGCGTCTTTATGTATTTTAGGAAGTACATAAAAAACTGGAAGACTAGGATCTTTTACCTGAATATATTGCTCTTCTTTATCTGTGATGACTTTCTGTGTTCTATATTTGGTTACTAAATTAGAAAGATTCTTCTCTATCCTTTCACTTGGATTCCCTCTCAGTGTTACATATGTCTCCTTATCATCCAGCTGTCTTTTTATTTCCTCATCGTATTTATCTACATCCATAATGACTATCCCCCCCCCTTTATCCGCAGGTTTAATGATGATGCTGGAATTTTCACTTAAAGTATCTATAGCTTTATTTTGAGCTTTAGTTATATTCTGGTGGGTTTTGGTCTTAAAATTAGCGTTCTCTAAATCGGTTGAGACAGCTCGATTAAAACTTTCTATAAAACAGCCTCTATTAAAAGTGGGGTTAAAGGTGGATTTTGGCCTAAAGGGATCTCTTGCCATCGAGGTTTCTCCTTTTTGTGTTAAAAAATACTTTTTTAGGGAGACTTTCCTGACAAATTTCTGTATGTCTAAATAAGTTTGGAACTTGTTAAGCCTATTGTCAGGGGCAAATTTGAGCCCTTTTTCCAAAATATCCTTTTCATCTCTCGAAAGCTGATGTTTACTCAAATTAAAAATGGGGTTCTTATCCATGATGGGAATATTTTCAATGTCCTCCCTCTTTTTATTTTTATTTAGGCCCTTTCCTCTTTTACCCCGTTTCTTCAAGGTTCGCTTAAATACTAGAACCTTCTTTGCTTCCTCCTGTTCTTTCCTAAAAAATCATTGTTATTAAAAGATTGATATCTATTCTCCATCCTAGAGGGTGGGATGTGTCGTCTCTCCTGACTATCCCTCCATTCGTCTTTTAAGAAGAATTTGTTCTGATAATGTTGGTCTCTCCTATACCTTTTCTCTGAAAAATTTCGAATTCTATCCTGCCCACCTAAACCTCTTTCTCTCAAGATTGAGGGGTTCCTTCTTCTATTGTAACCCTGGTGAAGCCTTTCCCTTTTGTACTGGGGAGTCGGGAATCTCTCCGGGGTCCAACTTCTATTTCTACCCTGATAGTTTGTCTTTCTTTTGAACCGTGGTGTAAAGGGTCTCCTAGGAGTGGGTTCCCTCTCACAGTCACATGGAGATTCTTCTCTATACTCTCTCACTATTTCTACTGATTGCCGTATTTCATCATCTATAGTACCATTTTTACTTTTCTTATCCTGTTTATCCCTAATGAATTTCCTTTTTTTTCTCAATATAGTCTCTTTTTCCTTTCTGACTATTCTCCGTTCCATTTCTCCCTCAATTCTAATATAATCATCCAAGTCCCTATAGGGTGTTAATAGTTCTGTGAATTGTTCTATCTGGGTCTCCAACTGGGCCAAATTCTTTTTCCTTTCAATAATTAACAGATTAATGAGTGCAAAGGAACATTCTTCTAGAATTGTGTCCCATTTGTCATAGAACTCCTTACTCTCCTGATCTGAGGAGGGTCTTTTTTCTATTCTTAAACCTCTTGGTATAAGTTTCTCTGTAGTGTACCTTTCTAGGGTTGTCGTTTCCCACCATACCCTACTCTCTTTAAGGAGAATATATTCTAATTTTCTCATATTGCTCTCTATGTCTTTAAGATCTAATTGTTCCTTCTCTGTACTCTTTACATTTGTATCTCTTATATCTAGAGTAAATACTGAGTTCAACAGTAGATTTCTCTGCCCCCTATAACCCAGCATGATGCTGCCGATCTTATACGTGTGACCAAACAATAATACCGTAGACAAAACAATGTACAGACGGCGCTTCAAATCAAAGGTGCTGCAGTCCTCCAACCGGGATGGTCACCACTATCCCAAGAGAGTTCAGTTAATATTCTAAAGTTTTGTTGGGGTGCGCTCCCTGGGTCACTAAGGGCAGAATCTTCCGTCCAGACAGAAATATTCTTGTCTATTATAGGGCTCTCTATTCCGCAACACTTCCTCGCTCCAGTTTCAACGGTGTTCCCAAAATAAAGAGAGAGCAATATATGGTGAAGTACAGTAGGGTAAAAATCCCTTCACATAAGGTCAATAGATGAAGAGACAAAAAGAAAAGGTTTCAGGAACTGGAATCCACCATATTAAAGCGAGCCTACGTACCGAAATCCGTGGGGTGTCTATAGCGCCCACCCTTATACACTTGTGATGTCACTTCCTTTCATCTACGATGGTGCCCGGCTCGTCACCTTCCACTTGCTCCACCACTTCACCACTCCACATGGGAGTATAATACCCCAAATTAGGAGGAAATGACGAAATATAGTGAAGTATTGTATTTCAATGTGCAAAATTAATTTATTTAAAGTGCAGTATACGACATATCCATTCGCTAAAAACACAACCTAAATGTGCGGTTCACTGAATAAAATTCATGAAAAAAAACACTAAAATCCACCACGAACTGGTGAGCCCACGTACCAGAAATGTTGGGGTGTCTAACAATGTCCACCCAAAAGCGCTTTTAAATGCTGTTTCCCGGGATTCTGCAGCAACAGTCAAATGCTTCCTTCTGGCTCCTGTGGGTCCCTCCAACTAATCACCAACGCGTTTCTGCCCTTCAGAGGGCCTTTGTCAAGGTGTGTGGTGTATTAATGGTGGGGACTTTATAAACCCCACTCTGTGATCTGATTGGAGGGACTGACAGCAGGCTAAAAACGTGTTATAAAATCTGGACATTGTGCTTATTGCACTGTCCTGTTATACTTTTAGTCCCCATGAAATAATAACACTTTCTAAACTGCTAAACAGTTTAATATCAACCTTTAAATATTATTTTTGGTCGCGTGCGTTCCATGGAAGGTGGAACGCACGTTACTTCCTGTTTCCGTGGTCACGTGACCGGAAGATTCGCGCATCGCGCTCCGGACCTCTGCATCTTTTGTCTTCCCCCTCGTTCCAATATTGTCATTTATGAGTCTCTGGGAGGATAGTCATATTTGGGGGAACAATATCTTTCTACCGCAGATTAAATTTTGGTACAGGTTTATCGACGACATTGTCTTTATCTGGGAGGGAGAGAAAGAATCCCTAGAACAATTCTGTCTATTACTCAACCAGAACGACTTTAATATCCATCTAGTCTTCAATACGAGTAAGATAGAAATAAACTTCCTTGATCTCACCATATATATTAAGGAAGAATGTATTCTAACCAAATCCTTTTTTAAACCCACGGATACCAACTCCTACATTCCTGTAGAAAGTAACCACCATCCCCAGTGGATTAAGAATATTCCTAGGGGTCAATTTAAGCGTATGAGAAGGAATTGCACAGAAATAGAGACATACAAGGAGCAGGCTAATGTTATAAAAAACAAATTTCTAGAAAAGGGATACCAGAAGGAATCCATGAATACACAGATTGATCATTTGGCAGCTTTAGATAGGGAAGATACCCTTAGACCCAAAGTGGGCGGAGATACAGGAGATATTATGTTACCCTTTAGCACCACTTTTAACAGTCAATATAAAGATATGGAAAAAATTGTTAGAAAACACTGGCATCTACTGGCACGAGATCCTATATTGAAACCGTTAATACCTGAACATCCGAAATTCATATACAGAAGAGCCCCTAATTTGAGACAAAAAATTGTAAAGAGTGCTATCCCCCCCAAAAAATCTAACAGAATAAAGACAATGGGATTTCATAGGTGTGGTTTATGTAAAATGTGCCAAACCCACAAAACACAGGCTTCAAAGATTACACAATATCAATCAAGAACAACAGGAAAAACCTATGATATTAAGGAATTTATTACATGTAATACCAAAAACTGTGTATACCTTATGGAATGCAAATGTGGGATGCAGTACATTGGACGCACATCCAGATCACTCAGAATAAGATGGGCGGAACATGTTAGGAATATTGAAAAGGGTCTCATTACACATTCAGTTTCAAATCATTTTAAAGAAATCCACCAGAATAAATGTGAAGGTCTCACTAATGTCATAGGGATCAAAATAGTGCAAAATCAATGGAGGAGGAATAATGGGGAAGAAATGTTAGCACAAACTGAGATGAAACTTATTTATGAAATGGGTACCCTTAACCCTAAAGGGTTAAACCTGGACTTTGAATTGAAATGGTTTCTGTAAGATTGCCGTTTGTTTTAAGTATGTGCTTTTTTAGAAACATGTGTTTTATATATACTTATATGCATTTTTGATTAGCTTGTCAAGGGGGAGCGCCCTGTGAGATTTAGTAAACAATACACAGATCGGAGATTACGGAAGTATGAGAGAGGTAACCCACACATTAGTGGCACGCAAGTCCCCTGTGCGTTCCACGTAATGACAATATTGGAACGAGGGGGAAGACAAAAGATGCAGAGGTCCGGAGCGCGATGCGCGAATCTTCCGGTCACGTGACCACGGAAACAGGAAGTAACGTGCGTTCCACCTTCCATGGAACGCACGCGACCAAAAATAATATTTAAAGGTTGATATTAAACTGTTTAGCAGTTTAGAAAGTGTTATTATTTCATGGGGACTAAAAGTATAACAGGACAGTGCAATAAGCACAATGTCCAGATTTTATAACACGTTTTTAGCCTGCTGTCAGTCCCTCCAATCAGATCACAGAGTGGGGTTTATAAAGTCCCCACCATTAATACACCACACACCTTGACAAAGGCCCTCTGAAGGGCAGAAACGCGTTGGTGATTAGTTGGAGGGACCCACAGGAGCCAGAAGGAAGCATTTGACTGTTGCTGCAGAATCCCGGGAAACAGCATTTAAAAGCGCTTTTGGGTGGACATTGTTAGACACCCCAACATTTCTGGTACGTGGGCTCACCAGTTCGTGGTGGATTTTAGTGTTTTTTTTCATGAATTTTATTCAGTGAACCGCACATTTAGGTTGTGTTTTTAGCGAATGGATATGTCGTATACTGCACTTTAAATAAATTAATTTTGCACATTGAAATACAATACTTCACTATATTTCGTCATTTCCTCCTAATTTTGGGTATTATACTCCCATGTGGAGTGGTGAAGTGGTGGAGCAAGTGGAAGGTGACGAGCCGGGCACCATCGTAGATGAAAGGAAGTGACATCACAAGTGTATAAGGGTGGGCGCTATAGACACCCCACGGATTTCGGTACGTAGGCTCGCTTTAATATGGTGGATTCCAGTTCCTGGAACCTTTTCTTTTTGTCTCTTCATCTATTGACCTTATGTGAAGGGATTTTTACCCTACTGTACTTCACCATATATTGCTCTCTCTTTATTTTGGGAACACCGTTGAAACTGGAGCGAGGAAGTGTTGCGGAATAGAGAGCCCTATAATAGACAAGAATATTTCTGTCTGGACGGAAGATTCTGCCCTTAGTGACCCAGGGAGCGCACCCCAACAAAACTTTAGAATATTAACTGAACTCTCTTGGGATAGTGGTGACCATCCCGGTTGGAGGACTGCAGCACCTTTGATTTGAAGCGCCGTCTGTACATTGTTTTGTCTACGGTATTATTGTTTGGTCACACGTATAAGATCGGCAGCATCATGCTGGGTTATAGGGGGCAGAGAAATCTACTGTTGAACTCAGTATTTACTCTAGATATAAGAGATACAAATGTAAAGAGTACAGAGAAGGAACAATTAGATCTTAAAGACATAGAGAGCAATATGAGAAAATTAGAATATATTCTCCTTAAAGAGAGTAGGGTATGGTGGGAAACGACAACCCTAGAAAGGTACACTACAGAGAAACTTATACCAAGAGGTTTAAGAATAGAAAAAAGACCCTCCTCAGATCAGGAGAGTAAGGAGTTCTATGACAAATGGGACACAATTCTAGAAGAATGTTCCTTTGCACTCATTAATCTGTTAATTATTGAAAGGAAAAAGAATTTGGCCCAGTTGGAGACCCAGATAGAACAATTCACAGAACTATTAACACCCTATAGGGACTTGGATGATTATATTAGAATTGAGGGAGAAATGGAACGGAGAATAGTCAGAAAGGAAAAAGAGACTATATTGAGAAAAAAAAGGAAATTCATTAGGGATAAACAGGATAAGAAAAGTAAAAATGGTACTATAGATGATGAAATACGGCAATCAGTAGAAATAGTGAGAGAGTATAGAGAAGAATCTCCATGTGACTGTGAGAGGGAACCCACTCCTAGGAGACCCTTTACACCACGGTTCAAAAGAAAGACAAACTATCAGGGTAGAAATAGAAGTTGGACCCCGGAGAGATTCCCGACTCCCCAGTACAAAAGGGAAAGGCTTCACCAGGGTTACAATAGAAGAAGGAACCCCTCAATCTTGAGAGAAAGAGGTTTAGGTGGGCAGGATAGAATTCGAAATTTTTCAGAGAAAAGGTATAGGAGAGACCAACATTATCAGAACAAATTCTTCTTAAAAGACGAATGGAGGGATAGTCAGGAGAGACGACACATCCCACCCTCTAGGATGGAGAATAGATATCAATCTTTTAATAACAATGATTTTTTAGGAAAGAACAGGAGGAAGCAAAGAAGGTTCTAGTATTTAAGCGAACCTTGAAGAAACGGGGTAAAAGAGGAAAGGGCCTAAATAAAAATAAAAAGAGGGAGGACATTGAAAATATTCCCATCATGGATAAGAACCCCATTTTTAATTTGAGTAAACATCAGCTTTCGAGAGATGAAAAGGATATTTTGGAAAAAGGGCTCAAATTTGCCCCTGACAATAGGCTTAACAAGTTCCAAACTTATTTAGACATACAGAAATTTGTCAGGAAAGTCTCCCTAAAAAAGTATTTTTTAACACAAAAAGGAGAAACCTCGATGGCAAGAGATCCCTTTAGGCCAAAATCCACCTTTAACCCCACTTTTAATAGAGGCTGTTTTATAGAAAGTTTTAATCGAGCTGTCTCAACCGATTTAGAGAACGCTAATTTTAAGACCAAAACCCACCAGAATATAACTAAAGCTCAAAATAAAGCTATAGATACTTTAAGTGAAAATTCCAGCATCATCATTAAACCTGCGGATAAAGGGGGGGGGATAGTCATTATGGATGTAGATAAATACGATGAGGAAATAAAAAGACAGCTGGATGATAAGGAGACATATGTAACACTGAGAGGGAATCCAAGTGAAAGGATAGAGAAGAATCTTTCTAATTTAGTAACCAAATATAGAACACAGAAAGTCATCACAGATAAAGAAGAGCAATATATTCAGGTAAAAGATCCTAGTCTTCCAGTTTTTTATGTACTTCCTAAAATACATAAAGACGCAACAAACCCCCCTGGTAGACCAATAGTCGCAGGAACGAACTCAATCACATCAAATTTATCCCACTTCATTGATCATCACCTGCAACCAGAAGTGCTAAAAATTAAATCCTATGTCAAAGATACCACTGATGTTTTGAACAAATTAAAAACAGTATCTTGGAATGAGAACTGCTTTTTATGCACGGCCGATGTCCGTAGTCTATATACGATCATAGACCACGAGAAAGGGATCCAAGCAGTAAAATATCACTTAGAGAAGAATGATAACATGGAAAATATAACCCCCTTTTTAATAGAAAGCATAGACTTCATTTTGAAAAATAATTTTTTTGTATACAATGGGAAGTTTTTTCAACAAACAAGAGGGACCACTATGGGAACCCGTTTTGCGCCGTCGTACGCAAACCTCTTTATGAGTCTCTGGGAGGATAGTCATATTTGGGGGAACAATATCTTTCTACCGCAGATTAAATTTTGGTACAGGTTTATCGACGACATTGTCTTTATCTGGGAGGGAGAGAAAGAATCCCTAGAACAATTCTGTCTATTACTCAACCAGAACGACTTTAATATCCATCTAGTCTTCAATACGAGTAAGATAGAAATAAACTTCCTTGATCTCACCATATATATTAAGGAAGAATGTATTCTAACCAAATCCTTTTTTAAACCCACGGATACCAACTCCTACATTCCTGTAGAAAGTAACCACCATCCCCAGTGGATTAAGAATATTCCTAGGGGTCAATTTAAGCGTATGAGAAGGAATTGCACAGAAATAGAGACATACAAGGAGCAGGCTAATGTTATAAAAAACAAATTTCTAGAAAAGGGATACCAGAAGGAATCCATGAATACACAGATTGATCATTTGGCAGCTTTAGATAGGGAAGATACCCTTAGACCCAAAGTGGGCGGAGATACAGGAGATATTATGTTACCCTTTATCACCACTTTTAACAGTCAATATAAAGATATGGAAAAAATTGTTAGAAAACACTGGCATCTACTGGCACGAGATCCTATATTGAAACCGTTAATACCTGAACATCCGAAATTCATATACAGAAGAGCCCCTAATTTGAGACAAAAAATTGTAAAGAGTGCTATCCCCCCAAAAAAATCTAACAGAATAAAGACAATGGGATTTCATAGGTGTGGTTTATGTAAAATGTGCCAAACCCACAAAACACAGGCTTCAAAGATTACACAATATCAATCAAGAACAACAGGAAAAACCTATGATATTAAGGAATTTATTACATGTAATACCAAAAACTGTGTATACCTTATGGAATGCAAATGTGGGATGCAGTACATTGGACGCACATCCAGATCACTCAGAATAAGATGGGCGGAACATGTTAGGAATATTGAAAAGGGTCTCATTACACATTCAGTTTCAAATCATTTTAAAGAAATCCACCAGAATAAATGTGAAGGTCTCACTAATGTCATAGGGATCAAAATAGTGCAAAATCAATGGAGGAGGAATAATGGGGAAGAAATGTTAGCACAAACTGAGATGAAACTTATTTATGAAATGGGTACCCTTAACCCTAAAGGGTTAAACCTGGACTTTGAATTGAAATGGTTTCTGTAAGATTGCCGTTTGTTTTAAGTATGTGCTTTTTTAGAAACATGTGTTTTATATATACTTATATGCATTTTTGATTAGCTTGTCAAGGGGGAGCGCCCTGTGAGATTTAGTAAACAATACACAGATCGGAGATTACGGAAGTATGAGAGAGGTAACCCACACATTAGTGGCACGCAAGTCCCCTGTGCGTTCCACGTAATGACAATATTGGAACGAGGGGGAAGACAAAAGATGCAGAGGTCCGGAGCGCGATGCGCGAATCTTCCGGTCACGTGACCACGGAAACAGGAAGTAACGTGCGTTCCACCTTCCATGGAACGCACGCGACCAAAAATAATATTTAAAGGTTGATATTAAACTGTTTAGCAGTTTAGAAAGTGTTATTATTTCATGGGGACTAAAAGTATAACAGGACAGTGCAATAAGCACAATGTCCAGATTTTATAACACGTTTTTAGCCTGCTGTCAGTCCCTCCAATCAGATCACAGAGTGGGGTTTATAAAGTCCCCACCATTAATACACCACACACCTTGACAAAGGCCCTCTGAAGGGCAGAAACGCGTTGGTGATTAGTTGGAGGGACCCACAGGAGCCAGAAGGAAGCATTTGACTGTTGCTGCAGAATCCCGGGAAACAGCATTTAAAAGCGCTTTTGGGTGGACATTGTTAGACACCCCAACATTTCTGGTACGTGGGCTCACCAGTTCGTGGTGGATTTTAGTGTTTTTTTTCATGAATTTTATTCAGTGAACCGCACATTTAGGTTGTGTTTTTAGCGAATGGATATGTCGTATACTGCACTTTAAATAAATTAATTTTGCACATTGAAATACAATACTTCACTATATTTCGTCATTTCCTCCTAATTTTGGGTATTATACTCCCATGTGGAGTGGTGAAGTGGTGGAGCAAGTGGAAGGTGACGAGCCGGGCACCATCGTAGATGAAAGGAAGTGACATCACAAGTGTATAAGGGTGGGCGCTATAGACACCCCACGGATTTCGGTACGTAGGCTCGCTTTAATATGGTGGATTCCAGTTCCTGAAACCTTTTCTTTTTGTCTCTTCATCTATTGACCTTATGTGAAGGGATTTTTACCCTACTGTACTTCACCATATATTGCTCTCTCTTTATTTTGGGAACACCGTTGAAACTGGAGCGAGGAAGTGTTGCGGAATAGAGAGCCCTATAATAGACAAGAATATTTCTGTCTGGACGGAAGATTCTGCCCTTAGTGACCCAGGGAGCGCACCCCAACAAAACTTTAGAATATTAATCTACACCCTATCCACACCACTCTTACCTTACTCATATAGCTGTCATCCTGAAGGTAAGTTTCGTGGGTCACTATTTGGGGGGGGGAGGGGGGTTGCCCTATCCAACCCACCCAAGGATTAGGCCTAGCTGCCACCCCCCAAGGGGAGGTAAAAATACTTATCCCCTCCGATGTTGGGACTGTATTCCCCTCATCCATGCTACTCTGCCTTCCTCATCCGTGCCGTTTCTTTCCATCTGTACTGCTCTTACCCCTCCCACATCTGTGCTACTTTTTCCCCCTCATCCACACGGCACTGTCCACCCATCCACGCAGCTGTCTCCCCACCATCTGTGCCACTGTCTTTCCCCCATCTGTTGCACTCTGTATTACCTCCCCCCATCTGTGGGGGTGATTCAGAGTTGATTGTAGATGTGCCAAATTTAGCACATCTACAATCATTTACTCTAACATGCGATGTGACGCCCAGCACAGGGCTAGTCCGCCCCGCATGTCAGGCCCTCCCCCCACTGGGCTCCCGGGGTACGCACGCACAGTGCGGCCATTGCGCATTCGCACCCCACAAACTAATTCAGACTGCGATCGCTGCAGTCTGAATTATCCCGTGTTTCTTTGTCACCCCCATCAATGCTGCTTAGTCTTCCCTCTAGCCACACACTTCTGTTCCCCCATCCACACCGCTCTGTCTCCTCCCTCCAATCAACAACACTCTTACCTCATCCGAGCAGCTTTGTCTTCCGCTCAGACCTTCAGTTGCATAGACTGCATGTGTGTATTCCAATGAGCACACAAATCTGTGAATTAGCAGCTCCACCATTGTGTGAGTGACAGCAATCTCACTCTGTGAGAGTGCTGAATCTGCACTTACCCACAGGCTGTGATGGCATACCATATCTGTATTGCGCAAGGAACACATCCATTAAGGCGTCAGCCTTAATGATCGGAATTTCATTGCTTTTTGGAGTTTGAGTGGAAGTGTTACAACAGGTTTCTGAAATGCCAGATCATGTGTAAGAAGCCTTAATGGGACATGTGAAACCGTAAGGTTTTTTTGTCTATGGAAATTCATAGCTTTTTTTCAATTTATTTTTTTTAATTCCGAAATGTAAAATTTCACTGTAAGAATAAACATTTGATTTTTTTAAATGTTTAACGATAACACACCCCTGGCAACTAGCATTACCCCAGGCCACAAGCATTACAAACCCCTGGCAACGAGTATGACACCTGTCTCAGAGCATTAAACCCCTGGCAACGACCAAAACAACCAGCCCATGAAACCCCTGGTAACGAGCATGACACCCAGCGTGTAGAAGCTTTACTGTAGGACATAATGTATCACGGGCATTGCAGTGCGGGGCATATTGTGCAGGGGACATTACTGTATGGGGCTTAATATGGTGACATTTTTTTTTCCCTGTGGTGGCCAAGGTCTGTTGGTGCAGGGCCAAAAACTGGGGTGCAAGGCCACGCCCATTTTATCGAGACCACGCCCATTGCCTGGGGCAGAGCATTCTGCAGCTTTTACATTTCCCCAATGGCTGCTGAGAGGAACAGCCGATTGGAATACACTGGGTGCAGCTCATTGTGTATTTCCATTTCCCAGGTGGCTGCTTCTCTTTTCAACAGCAGCAGAGTGCTGGGTGGAGGGTGTCTCCAGCTCCACTGGGCTACCCGATTACTGAGATCAGGGACACACTGGGAGAGAAGCCATGGGTGCAGAGGGACCAGGAGGTTCCTCTAAGGTGGTCGGATGCTGGAAGATTGACTTCCAGCAGCAGTACAGTGTACTGGTTTAAGTGATATTCGGCAGTTTTCTGAATTTGGACATGTGCATCCATCATATATATACGCCAAGACAAGGGCGTAACTAGGTTCTTTGGTGCCCAGGGCAAGTAGAAGAATGCCCCCCCCCCATACAGCAGAGGCAACAGTCTCCCCTGCCAGCACCCCCCCACACATACAGCAACACTACCTCCCACCCACGCACACATATAGCAACTGTCTCCCCTGCCAGCACCCCCCTACACCCACCCACACAGCAACACTGTCTCCAACCCACGCACGCATACAACAACACTGTCTCCCCTGCCAGCACCCCCCTCCACCCACCCACCCACACATACAGCAACACTGTCTCCCACCCACGCACACATACAGCAACACTGTCTCCCCTACCAGCACCCCCCTCCACCCACCCACACATACAGCAACACTGTGTCCCACCCACGCACACATACAGCAACAGTCTCCCTGCCAGCACCCCCCTCCACCCACCCATACAGCAACACTGTCTCCCACCCACGCACACATACAGCAACACTGTATCCCACCCACGCACACATACAGCAACACTGTCTCCCCTGCCAGCATCCCCCTCCAACCACCCACACATACAGCAACACTGTCTCCCACCCATGAACACATACAGCAACACTGTCTCCCCTGCCAGCACCCCCCTCCACCCACACATATAGCAACACTGTATCCCACCCACGCACACATACAGCAACACTGTCTCCCCTGCCAGCACCCCCATCCACCCACCCACACATACAGCAACACTGTCTCCCACCCACGCACACATACAGCAACACTGTCTCCCCTGCCAGTACCCCCTTCCAAAAACCCACACATACAGCAACACTGTCTCCCACTCACGCACACATACAGCAACACTGTCTCCCCTGCCAGCACCCCCCCTCCACCCACCCACACATACAGCAACACTATCTCCACCCCACGCACACATACAGCTACACTGTCCTCCCTGCCAGCACCCCCATCCACCCACCCACAAATACAGCAACACTGTCTCCCACCCACCCACACATACAGCAACACTGTCTCCCCTGCCAGCACCCTCCTCCACCCACCCACACTTACAGCAACACTGTCTCCCACCCACGCACACATACAGCAACACTTTGTCCCCTGCCAGCACCCCCTCCACCCACCCACACAGCAACACTGTCTCCCACCCACGCACACATACGGCAACACTGTCTCCCCTGCCAGCACCCCCTCCACCCACCCACACAGCAACACTACCTCCCACCCACGCACACATACAGCAACACTGTCTCCCCTGCCAGCACCCCCCTCCACCCACCCACACATACAGCAACACTGTCTCCCACCCACGCACACATACAGCAACACTGTCTCCCACCCACGCACACATACAGCAACACTGTCTCCCCTGCCAGCACCCCCCTCCACCCACTCACACATACAGCAACACTGTCTCCCACCCACGCACACATACAGCAACACTGTCTCCCCTGCCAGCACCCCCCTCCACCCACGCACACATTGAGCAACACTGTCTCCCACCACGCACACATACAGCAACACTGTCTCCCCTGCCAGCACCCCCCTCCACCCACCCACACAGCAACACTACCTCCCACCCACGCACACATACAGCTACACTGTCTACCCTGCCAGCACCCCCCTCCACCCACCCACCCACACATACAGCAACACTGTCTCCCACCCACGCACACATACAGCAACACTGTCTACCCTGCCAGCACCCCCCTCCACACATACAGCAACACTGTCTCCCAACCACGCACACATACAGCAACACTGTCTCCCCTGCCAGCACCCCCCTCCACCCACACATACAGCAATACTACCTCCCACCCACGCACACATACAGCTACACTGTCTCCCCTGCCAGCACCCCCCTCCACCCACCCACACATACAGCAACACTGTCTCCCATCTACGCACACATACAGCAACACTGTCTCCCCTGCCAGCACCCCCCTCCACCCACACATACAGCAACACTACCTCCCACCCGCGCACACATACAGCTACACTGTCTCCCCGGCCAGCACCCCCCTCCACCCATCCACACAGCAACACTGTCTCCCACCCACGCACACATACAGCAACACTGTCTCCCCTGCCAGCACCCCCCTCCACCCACCACACAGCAACACTACCTCCCACCAACGCACACATACAGCAACACTGTCTTCCCTGCCAGCACCCCCTTCCAAAAACCCACACATACAGCAACACTGTCTCCCACTCACGCACACATACAGCAACACTGTCTCCCCTGCCAGCACCCCCCTCCACCCACCCACACATACAGCAACACTATCTCCACCCCACGCACACATACAGCTACACTGTCTCCCCTGCCAGCACCCCCATCCACCCACCCACACATACAGCAACACTGTCTCCCACCCACCCACACATACAGCAACACTGTCTCCCCTGCCAGCACCCCCCTCCACCCACCCACACATACAGCAACACTGTCTCCCACCCACACACACATACAGCTACACTGTCTCCCCTGCCGATTCTTTTATTAGAAAACTTGCAACATACAATAAATAAATAAATAAATAAAGCATAAAACCAAGCTAAAACACAATTATGGCTGAAAATAACATGTCATAAATATAAATCAACAGAATCTTACATATATAATTTCCATGGCTTAACAATTTGTTAAGCCCAACAGCCTATACTAGACAACACACAACTATACACAATATACAAATGTAACCACAGCACTACAAACCACTTACATTAAATTCAAGTAGAGAGAAAGTAAAGGGCTTTTAGCTGCATGTAAACCATTTTAAACAAAAAAAACAAGTCCAAAATCTACAGGGAGTGAGAAAAATAGATAGCCAAAAGATGGAGAAGGAGAAGATGTCTGCCACCCACTCAAGGAGGCTTCAGGTGGTGCCAAACCCTGGACCACCCAACAGCATCCATCCTCTCCTTATCCATATCCATCAACCTCTTCACCTCGTGTAGAATGCTTTCCACCACCACTTCGCAGGGGAGAACTTTCTGTCTAAGGGATACCTGACACCGTGCTCTCCACGTGTGATGTCTAACAGCTAAGCTAACTATAAAAATAGTGGTCAAATCAAATCTCCTATATCCTTTACAAGCCCCATAATCCCACTCAGGGTAACTAAGCCCCGAGAGGCACGGGATGCGTAAGGCTCTTGAAACTCCCTTGTAAACTTTTACATTGAAAGGTAACTCAAGAAAAAAATGGTCTAACGTCTCCTCCTCCCCTAGACATTCCTCATGCGGGCAGCCACGATCACCGGCACTTTTAAACTTGAGATTACCTTTCACGTAAAGCTTCCCATGAAAGGAGAGCCAAGCAATGTCCCTGAACTTCAGTGGGATCCTCTGAGAATTGATCAGAGATAACCCATCTGAGCAAACATTACCCGGGCAGTCCCTTAGCGACAGCGGAACAAAGAAGTGAGTTCGCAAAATTCTTCTCTCCAACTCCCTTCTGGAGAAGTTTTTAACTTCACCCTCTTCCAGCCCCCAACGCATTGTCATCTTCAAGCACAAGATGACGTAGATCGGGAGGTAGCCATGCCGGCCCCGAAAATTTTTCACTTGACCACCATCAAACCAGAGCTCAAGGAAGGGAAACACCCATGCCCAAAAGCTCTCGACCCATCGAGGGGGGGAATCTAAAAATAAACTCCCAAGGTTATGTTTTATAAAGGTAGAAGCAAAAAACACCACAGGGTTGACCATACTTAGGCCACCCTGTTCCCTCGACATGTAAGTAATCCCCCTTTTGACTGGATTTATTCTATTCCCCCATAATAATAGGAAGAATAAAGAATTCATCCTGGTCCACAAGGACTCTGGCAAAAATCACACGTAGCTGACATAGAGAAACAAAGGGATCAGGTAAGTTTTGCACAAGTCAATCCTCTGCCTGTAAGAAAGCTGCCACTTTCTCCAAGACTGCACCTTCTTGGTAGCATCTTCAAGCCTTTTCTCCCAATTTTGAGTGGCATAATCACCACGGCCAAATCGTATACCTAAAATTTTGATCTCTGGGCTGGCCCGGGGGAGGCTGTCCGGAAGGGCAAATTCATCACCTTCCTCTCCCATCTAGAAAGCTTCACATTTGTCCTGGTTGACTCTGGAACACGAAGCTTCAGAGTACTCACAGATAAGATGTTCCACGTCACGTGCCTCTGCCACAGATGACAGGACAAGAGTGACATCATCTGCATAGGCCACCACCCTCAATGGAGACTCAGGGCCCAGCTGCACCCCCTTTACAGTGCCACTCTCAATCCTCCTCACAAAAGGATCAATTGCAAACACATATAAAAGGGGGCTCAGAGGACATCCCTGACGGACACCCGAATCAACAGTGAAAGCAGGGCCTACCCAGCCATTAACCAGTGGGAAGCTCTCGGCCTGATTATAAATAACACGCAGCCAATCTACCACCCGCACAGGAAGACCATACCTTTCCAATACAGTCCACAAATACTGATGATTCACACGGTCAAAAGCTTTGGACTGATCCAATGCCAGCAAATACTTCCCCCACTTTTCAGCACGACATCGTTCCACGGCCTCCTGGACGCCAAGGACAGCACTAAAGGTGCTACGGCCCTTCACGGTGCAATGCTGAGATGGGGAAAGCAACAGTCCGGAAACTTCCATCAACCGATTGAAGAGTACCTTTGCCAGAATCTTTCTGTCCGTATTGAGAAGAGCGATGGAGCGCCAATTCTCAATACGGGCTGGGTCCTTACCTTTGGACAACAATATAAGAGCAGAAGATCTCATAGAGGGAGGGAGCAACCCCTCACCCAGGCTTTCATTAAATACCTCTACAAGATGAGGAGCCAAGATGTCAGAAAACACTTTATAAAATTCAGATGGTAATCCATCTGGGCCTGAAGACTTCTTCATAGACAGACTGTCTATGGCATTCTTGACTTCCTCCACTGTTACATCACTACCCAAAGAGTTAAAAGAGGGATCAAGCCCTTCAAGCCTAGGTGTTTCCCTCAGAAAACGCTCCATCCTCTCTCTGATAAGTGGCTGCTCAGATAAGAGGTTGGAGTAGTAGGACCTAATGACTCCCAAGATACCTTCCTTATCCTCACGAAGAGTACCCTGTTCATCATACAGGCCCCGGACCTCCCTCAAATCGACTGATCTTCTGCAACTCTGGTAGGGATCCGGTGAGTGGTATTTACCGTAATCCCTCTCCAGAATCAAAGAAGACAGACGATTGTACTGGTATTCCTTCATCTGAGCCTTCACTCAAGAGATTTCCCCACTATCTCCACGCTCAGAAATCAAGAGATCAAGTTTCCTTCTCAATCTCTGGTAGATGCACCTTTTTGACAAGCTTTTCCTGGCTACCAGCCTTTGGAAAAATTTCCAGGTCCTCTTTTTACACTCCTCCCACCACTCAGACCTACTCCAGCCAGCGTCCAGAAGTGTCTCTTGTAATTGAAGAAAGTCTCTAAAGGACTGTCTGACTCTCTCCTCCTTTAGGAGCTCGGAGTTCAAACGCCAAAGGCCCCGCCCTTTCTGAGGGGTTTCTGAGGCATTTAAAGTAACACTCAGAAAAACGTGATCGGAGAACTCTACTGGCTTTGTCTCTGGAGGCAAAGTTTTCGAGGACTCCTTAACAAAAATCCTATCTATCCTAGATCTACGACTACCACTATGAAAGGTGTAACCTGTGAGGTCTGGGAAATGGCGAACATGCACATCCACCAGACCTGCCTCTCTAATCATACTAACTAAAAAGTTGGAATCATAGCCCAGGGTTGCTCTGGTGTCTCCTCTGTCTTTAGGCCTAATGATGGTGTTAAAATCACCTCCAAAAACAATCTGCTGGGCTGTAAAAAGAAACGTCTTTATCTCCCTGAAAAGACATTTCCTGTCCCACTTTGACTGGGGCCCATAGATATTAATCAGCCTCAGGTCATGTCCTCTCAAGTTGACATCCAGAACCATGCACCTACCTACCTGCAACTCTATAATCCTGTGCACAGTTACCATACCAGTAAAAAGAACTGCCAACCCACCGTACAGCTCAGCCGCAAGAGACCAGAAAGAAGGCCCCCTCCTCCACTGAGATTTGGCCCGATGGAGTGTGGCCAAATCGCCCACCCTAGTCTCTTGCAAAAATAAAAAATCGACATCAACCGCATCGAAAAAATCAAAGGCCATAAATCGAGCTTGTTCGGAAAGCACGGAAGCCACAACCCCATCATGTGGGCTCTTAGATCCCACTGTTCCAGGAACCTCCCTGGTTTCAGTTTCAACCCCACACCCAACCTTTTCTGGGGGAGGATCCGGATCAGGAGGCTTTGGGACTACACCTGGGTCACCCCCACCATCAATCCCCTTAAGGGGGTCCAGTGAAGAAAATCCCTGGCATCCAAGTTCTTGACTAGGAGTTTCCTCCACCACCATCTGGCTCTCGTTCCCTTCTTCACCCTGTCTACCTTTAGCCTGCTCATCCAACAAGGATTCCAATGCCTGACTAAGCTCTGTCCCAGCTGGATCCCACTCTAGATCATTTTGAGTGGACTCTCGCTTAGCCTTCTTAGTATTTCTACCATTCCTCCCCCTCTAATCCTTAGACTCCCCCCGCACAGCCACATCACTCACTAGTAAGCTGGAGCTCTTCTTCACATTTTTAGGTCTGCGTTTACTTGGGACAAAGATAAGCTCCTTGCCACATACCATCACAATCTCACCGTCACCCTCCCCCTCATCCTCAGAAGAAGCCAAGACATTGAATTTATTTGCACAAATAACATCTATGTTCTTTGTCTTTGCCTTCTTTTTTCCTCCATTCTTCACAGTCTGAAAGGGCACTTCACTAGACTCTGGCTGCATCTTGCTTCCACCTCCCACCTGTTTCTGTGACTTACTAGCCCTCTCCTCCAATTGCTGTAACATTTCCTGGTGCATAATTGCCTCCAACATGCTATTATCACCAATATCATTTACAGTCTTATCTACCGTCACACTAACATTGTGTGATGCATTTGGGCATCTGCTGTAGGGGTGCCCTTCAGTGCCACAAAGGTTGCAATTGACCTTTACACATTCCTTTGAAACATGGCCTGTCTGATTGCATAAAGCACACTTAACAACTGTGCAATCTCCACTAAGATGCCTAAAGTCCCCGCACTTGTGGCAGGTCCTCGGCTGCCCCGGGTAGAAACATTGAAGCCTGTCTCTACCGATATAGGCAGCCGAGGGCAAATGCTGGGTCTCCGCACCACTAGAATGAAGACGCACGAATGTAGAGAAGGCACCCCCCCAAACACCCTTGGTATGGTCAAACTTGATCAGTGGAGACAGCACAGAACAATATCTAGACAGCCAGAAGACAATATCAGCAGTAGGTAATGATTCATTCCTCACTAATATGGTGATTTTAACCTTATCCGGCCTAGTGACTGTGTTTGTTTTGAAAAATATGTAAGGTTCTTCCAGCCTGTTCTGCTCCCATTTTGTACAGAAAGCTTGGAGACCATTTAATGACACAAAACTTAAGTCATATTCCGGGGACTTCACCGGGTGTATGCAGGCATAAAGATCAGCTGCTTCAAACCCTAAAGAAAAAATTAAGTCCAGAAAATCAGATTTAGAAGGGGGAACCCCATCACCAACCCATCTAAACTGTATTACATTCCTCCTTTTAATTGACTGACCCCCACTTGCTCTCACCTGAGGCGCAACACCTATAGCCTCAGACACCGCTCGAGCATAAGACACGGGGTTGGGTTTTACTGGACCAGAAGAAAATTGAGGAAGGGATAAAGAAGTCTGTACATTCACCCCCTCCCTTTCATTATTTACTGAACTAGCAGTGGCTTCTGATAACCTAGCCTGATTGGCACAGATAAGGTTGACAGCTGCTATTACCCTGGCTGGGGCAATCATATCACCATAAATAGTCTCTGTAACAGCAGACTTCTCAGGGGTTAATACACGTTTGTCCAGTGCAGGCAGTCCTTGTGCCTTAGCTTCCATACACCCCGGCTGCGTAACAGTCTCTCTGCTACCCAATGACATCACCACTTGTGCGTCTTTGGCCACGCCCCTTACCGCCTCCGCAACGACCAAGCCGGAGCTGGCCGCTACAGGCATATGGTGGAGACTAGCCTCAGCACTGCCTACCTTTCCAGGCAGACTACCAGCCCGCGCTGGACCCTCACTCGCAGCCTTCGGGTTAGGCACCGGCGGAGACAGACCCTGGGAAGCTGCTACAACTGAAATGGATATGGTGCTAGCCATTACCATATCAATTGCTGCGCCCCCCACCCCGCTACCGCCCGGCACTGCCCCCAGGAGAGACGCCTCCCCTCCACCGTGGAACGCACCGCAAACCGCATCTGCCGCCATTTTAGGTTCCTCTGCATTCCGGTTTTCACTGCTTTTTGCTGCCTCTTCCAGGTTGTCTGTCTCCATTGGTATACTGACTTCCATCATTGGCTCCCCAGGAACATGGTCACTGTCCTGCACAGGCAAATCAGCTTTCCTAATTTCTTTCTGTTTCTGCAGAAATGCTTCTGCTTGCAGAGTAGTGCACCTGCTTTTAGCTTGAAACAACATTTAATTTAACTGCTCCAGCTCCTCTCTCAAAATGGGCCGCTGCCAGGTGCGGCAGGAGTTCCTTTTTCTCCTTTTAGTACTGATTTTATATTGTATTTTCCTTATTTCTTTCTTTAGCTCATCCAAATTTAAATGAGAAAACATTTCTTCAGAGGGCTCAGATTCATCTGGGCTGCTACAAACATCCTGCAGATTTTCAACACAATTCCCCGCTTCACTACAGGCAAATGTAGATGTAATTTCTCTTACCTGAGTTACTTCACTCAGAGAGTCAGCAACCTGCAGTTTGGGGAGATCCAATTGGGGATCCTGTTCCTTCACAGGACACGAACTCATCAGACCACCTTGCACAGATGCTCTGTCCCCATCAACATCAGACTGGGCTGTTGCCATCACAGCCTTTGCCAGGCCCAGATCACTAGGGCCTCCACCAGACCCTGAAGCCAGGGGATCGCCTTCATCATCCTCCCAAGGGGGATCCATCCTCCCCTGGGAGGCCTTCCAGGAAACACTGCAGGCTCCAAAAACTTCCAGAGGCCTAGGAGCTCAGTAGCACAGGTCTGCCCCTGGTGGAACATACAGCAACACTGTCTTCCCTGCCAGAACCCCCCTCCACCCACCCACACACAGCAACACTGTCTCCCACTCACGCACACATACAGCAACACTGTCTCCCCTGCCAGCACCCCCTTCCACCCACCCACACATACAGCAACACTGTCTCCCCTGCCAGCACCCCCCTCCACCCAAACACACATACAGAAACACTGTCTCCCACCCACGCACACATAAAGCAACACTGTCTCCCCTGCCAGAACCCCCTCCACCCACCCACACATACAGCAACACTGTCTCCCCTGCCAGCACCCCCCTTCACCCACCCACACATACAGCAACACTACCTCCCACCTACGCACACATACAACTACACTGTGTCCCCTGCCAGCACCCCCATCCACCCACACATACAGCAACACTGTCACCCACCCACGCACACATACAGCAACACTGTCTCCCCTGCCAGCACCCCCCCCTACCCACCCACACAGCAACACTACCTCCCACACACGCACACATACAGCAACACTGTCTCCCCTGCCAGCACCCCCCTCCACCCACCCACACATACAGCAACACTACCTCCCACCCACGCACACATACAGCAACACTGTCTCCCCTGCCAGCACACCCCTCCACCCACCCACACATACAGCAACACTGTCTCCCACCCACGCACACATACAGCAACACTGTCTCCCCTGCCAGCACCCCCCTCCACCCACCCACACAGCAACACTGTCTCCCACCCACGCACATATACAGCAACACTGTCTTCCCTGCCAGCACCCCCCTCCACCCACCCACAAGGCAACACTGTCTCCCACCCATGCACACATACAGCAACACTGTCTTCCCTGCCAGCACCCCCCCTCCACCCACCCACACATACAGCAACACTGTCTCCCACCCACGCACACATACACTAACACTGTCTCCCCTGCCAGCACCCCCCTCCACCCACCCACACATACAGTAACACTGTCTCCCACCCACGCACACATACAGCAACACTGTCTCCCCTGCCAGCACCCCCTCCACCCACCCACACATACAGCAACACTGTCTCCCACCCACGCACACATACAGCAACACTGTCTCCCCTGCCAGCACCCCCCTCCACCTACCCATACAGCAACACTGTCTCCCACCCACGCACACATACAGCAACACTGTCTCCCCTGCCAGCACCCCCCCTCCACACATACAGCAACACTGTCTCCCACCCACGCACACATACAGCAACACTGTCTCCCCTGCCAGCACCCCCCCCTTCACCCACCCACACAGCAACACTACCTCCCACCCACGCACACATACAGCTACACTGTCTCCCCTGCCAGCACCCCCCTCCACCCACATACAGCAACACTGTCTCCCACCCACGCACACATACAGCAACACTGTCTCCCCTGCCAGCACCCCCCTATACATACAACAACACTGTCTCAAACCCACGCACACATACAGCAACACTGTATTCCCTGCCAGCACCCCCCTCCACATACAGCAACACTGTCTCCCACCCACGCACACATACAGCAACACAGTCTCCCCTGCCAGCACCCCCTTCCACCCACCCACACATACAGCAACACTGTCTCCCACCCACGCACACATACAGCAACACTGTCTCCCCTGCCAGCACCCCCCTCCACCCAAACACACATACAGCAACACTGTCTCCCACCCACGCACAAATACAGCAACACTGTCTCCCCTGCCGGCACCCCCCTCCACACAGCAGGAAGGAGGGGGGAGGGGTGGCCGGACACACAGCAGGGAAGGGGGGGTGGCCGGACATACAGCAGGGGAGAGAGGGGGAGGCCGGACACAGCAGGGGAGGGTGGCCGGACACACAGTAGGGGGGGGGCGGACACACAGCGGGGGGGTGGGCGGGTGGCCGGACACAGCTGGAGGGGGGGGGTGGCCAGACACACAGTAGGGGAGGGGAGCCGGACACACATCAGGGAGGGGGGGTACCCAGACACAGCGGAAGGAGGAGGGGGAGTGGCCGGACACAGCGGAAGGCATGGCCGGACACACACAGCAGGGAGGGCGGGGGACGGACACACAGCAGGGAGGAGGGGGGGTGGCCGGACACAGCTGGAGGAGGGGAGGGTGGCCGGACACACAGCAGGGAGGGGGGGGCGGACACACAGCAGGGGAGGGGGTGGCCGGACACACAGCAGGGGAGGGGGTGGCCGGACACACAGCAGGGGAGGAGGTGGCCAGACACACAGCAGGGAGGGAGGGGGGGTGGCCGGACACACAGCAGGGAGGGGGGGGTGGCCGGACACACAGCAGGGAGGGAGGGGGGGGTGGAGGACACACAGCAGGGAGGGAGGGGGGGGTGGCCGGACACACAGCAGGGAGGGAGGAGGGGGTGGCCGGACACACAGCAGGGAGGGAGGGGAGGGGGGTGGCAGGACACACGGGAGGGAGGTAGGGAGGGAGGGGAGGGGGGGTGGCCGGACACAGAGCAGGAAGGGGAGGGGGCCAGACAAACAGCATGGAGGGGGGGGCGGACACACAGCAGGGAGGGCTGGGGGGGACACACAGCAGGGAGGGCGGAGGGGGGGACGGAAGGGCACACAGCAGGGAGGGCGGGCGACGGACACACAGCAGGGCGGGCGGGGGCGGACACACAGCAGGGCGGGCGGGCGGGGATGGTCACACAGCAGGGCGGGGGGGATGGTCACACAGCAGGGCGAGGGGGTGGACGGACACAGCAGGGAGGATGGAGGGGCGGGACGGACGGACACACAGCAGGGAGGGCGGGGGATGGACACAGCAGGGAAGGCGGGGGGGGACTCACAGCAGGGGGGGACACAGAGCAGGGGGGACACACAGCAGGGAGGGGACACACAGCAGGGGGGGACACACAGCAGGGGGGGACACAGCAGGGGGGGACACAGCAGGGGACACACACACACACACACAGCAGGGGGGGGACACACACAGCAGGGGGGGGGACACAGCGGGGGGGGTGGTGGCCGGACACACAGCAGGGGAGGGGGGGGGAGGGGAGGGGAAGGAAGGGAGGGAGGGGAGGCCGGTGCCTGTATATGTGTGGGTGACACCTCATAAAATTGCTCCCAGGTCACCTCAGGGGATGCCGTGACACGGCGGCTGCATTACCCTGGGGAATGACAGCACCGTGTCTGGGGCAGGGGGAACCCCACGCGTGAAGTACACCGAGCGTGGAAAGTTTCCCCGCATCACAGGCTACAACGTGTCCCGGCCCCCCCGCACCCACAGCCTCTGTGCCCCGATCATACAGACTCCATTACAGGCCTCCCGGCATGCCGCACGGAGTCCCTTCCACCCCGTACAGGACTCCATTACACGGACGCGCACACCGGCCAGTGCGTGGGGGAGATCCCACTAGCACGTCACTTACATGATACCTGGTGGGCCATCCATGGTAAGCTAACCCAGCAGAAGAGGGGAACGGACCGGCCCAGCGGTGGCCTGTCCTGGTGGTCCAATCTGCCCCTCCAAGTTGAGTGATGTATGCTGGGGAGAGCGGCTGGGAACTGCAGTTTAAATGCCGTGTCCTTGCTGGGGGATGCCTAGGAAGGTGGCAGTGTGATGCTGTGCTGCACAGGAGGTGATAAGTGCCGGTGCGGGGTGGAGGAGGGAATGGGTATAGACAGAGCGCTGGGGGGACGGGGAGTCTGAATTTACCTGGCCGTAGGCCAACGTCCTGCTGCACGCCTGCTTGGTTCCTTCTTGCTGATCTCCCTGGTCCACTTGTCACCGGCGATCTCCTCCCGCTGATGGTCCAGCAAGCTTCCTCCGTTGTCGCGGCTCGTAGACGCTCCCACTTCAGCACCTTCTCGTCCTCCCGCCGGCTGCAGCTCTCCTCGTCATGCACGAGACACTGCTTCCCGCTCTTTCCTCGTGCCCAACTGCCAGTACACAGCGCGTGAGGCTACTAGAGCGTTCTACCATTATGCCACCAATGACAGAGCCCGATGTACAATGTCATCCATCTTCCTATACCCAGTTTGCTGAAGCTCATTTGTGTTCACCCCCTGCTGGCGGCCACTGCGCAGCCGCAACAAATTGAAAAGCCCTATCTTTATAATGGGGCATATTTTACTTAATTAAAAAAAAAACTATAACTTTCTGAAAAACCACAACCCCAAAAGGCACTACACTGGGACATACTCTATCTAATAAAACAAACCCCAAGTCTTTCTTTGTCCTCTACCCTGAGTTATGCCTTCCCAAAAAAATTTCCATTGACTATATGGGAAAACCATGCTCAAAAGCCACACAGGAAGTCGCAGCAAAAAACTGACAGTTGGAACTTTAGGTTACTCCCAATTCCTCATTTTTTATTATTCTGCCCTGAAATTTAGCAAACAGCACCGGGTGACGATTTTACGCACCCATGCCAAATTTCAGCTCAGTACGTCCAATCAGTTTTGAGGTGTAGCCCCTCAAACACAATGCCCCCATCTAAGAAGTTCCCTATGGGAGAATTGCGTTTGTTCGATTCAGCCTTAATATAAGGGCACGATCGTGCCCTTATAATATATATATATATATATATATATATATATATACAGTGGTCAAAGTGGAAATTTTGAAGTGGGGGTATGCAAAAGTCAATGATGTAATTATGCGTGCGCCGCTCCAGAAAAGGTGGCGTGGTCACCCAAAAAGGTGGCATGGTCACCCAAAAGGGAGCGTGTCCTGTGTAGTAGCACTTAGAGAATACATGCTTATTAGAAACAAGTGAGGCACATATACAGGAGAATTGATGGAACCAATAAAATAACTAATATGTTTGGGTAAACTACTCAAATACCAGTTGTAATGCTAAACATATCATACAGGATAATGCTAACAAGTATACAATACGCATATGTTACCTTATAGGAAGCTATTATATCCATATAAGTGCTACATATATGGAACTGTGAAATGTAACATGTCCTAATGCCAGTATGCTACTTTGTAGTCTGATCTGCTTAATTTGTTATCTGCAGCTGTCCTTGTCTGTTCTTTGTTGTTTGTTTCCATGGTGATGGGGAGCATGGCCGGGGGAAGTGACGCGGCGCAACATCACTTCCGGCACGCTGGACGGGGCAAGCGGCGTCCTGCTGACCGCGAGCTGTTCTTCACAGGGTGATGCACTCTTTATAAGGCAAGACCTATACTATTGTTACCTTAGACCTGAGGAAAATGACATATTAAACGTCATTGAAACGTTGTCTGCTACTACCTGCCTGCTAAGAGTTTTTACTGATCCAGACACCAGGAGTGCCGCGTCCACTGTCTATATGCCTGATTTATCACGGGGGCACCCGGTGCAGCAATTTATCCTAAAGGAGAGCCGGATCACATGGACATTATATAAATATATATATATATATATATATATATATATATAGTCCAGTATATGAACCCGCACTCAAATGCTGGCAATAATGCTTAAGTGGTGGGTGCCATCAGCAAAATAATGTAGAAAAAAAGACAGGGAAACTGCGGCACTCCAAATGCATAAAGGTTGTATTAGGTTACAGGGTTATGACAGCACTGCATTTAGGCGACGTTTCGGTACTCGCAGGTACCGTCCTCAAGCCTCATGCTGACAACCTACAAAGCAACAAATGGTGTAAAAAAAAACCACCATTTTTACACCATTTGTTGCTTTGTAGGTTGTCAGCATGAGGCTTGAGGACGGTACCTGCGAGTACCGAAACGTCGCCTAAATGCAGTGCTGTCATAACCCTGTAACCTAATACAACCTTTATGCATTTGGAGTGCCGCAGTTTCCCTGTCTTTTTTTCTATATATATATATATATATATAAACAAGAAAATAGAATCCCATTTTGAAGCACCCAATGTTATATTCCTTTAAAAAGAAAAAAAAAGTGTATGTAGAATGGAACCACGATTTTTTTTTATTGTATTAAAAGATGAATGAAAGTCCAATATCCATACATAAAAAGAAAGAGTAACTGTCGTTATGGAAGCTTACCACAAATGGAAAAGTACCATATATCTGATGAATTGCGTTGTAAGCAATCACTCACTCCTGTCTGGATGTGATCACCTCCCTGCTCTCTCTCTCCTGAGCCGGAGGTGTTTGAATAGCGGCTCCATTCCTCTGCTTTGTGACAGGCCCGTCAAGTATTTAGTTTGCGGCAGCAGGTCTTTAGCCAGTGTAGTCTCACCATAGGCGGTGCTGTTGGAATGCAGAGGTGATAATTCCCTTTTGGTGGTCCATGTCTCATGCAGGAGGGGTCGCTTGCCTCTAATAGTATAGGTGTGGTTGCCTCCGGATGTCCTCGGATTGAGCTAGATAATAGGAATAAACCTCCACTGGTTTCGCACCTCAGGGTGCTTTTTCTAATTGCTGCTACTAAAATAATCTAGATATATAATAATTTTTTATATATTCATATTAGCTCCTGAAAATTCCTTAGTTTTTGCTATAGGCAATATTGTTATATGATTTTTATGTGATTTTATTGCACTGCAAACTATTCACATGTGACAACTTAAACATTGTATCAACACACTAAAAACAATCCTCCTGTTCAGGGGTTAGAGTGCGGGAGGGGGGGAACAAGGTGAAACTGAATTCCACCACCTGCAATGGTAGGGGGAACTAGTTGCACCTCCTCCATGGCCCTGCACAGTAATTCCAACAGAAAAGCCCACCCATCAACTACGTCAATAGATGATGTAGGTGGTGCTGATGTTACCGATGAGCTACAGCTCCCCCTTCCTTAGGTCCTGGTGGCTCTTCCTCCACCTACAGCCCACCTCTACTGGTACTTACACAGATGCTGTGTCTGTCGGACAGCATTTGTCCCCTCTTTAAGTCCCAGTGGCTTTCATTTCTAACACAGCATATGTGATGTCATGCTTTCAGAACCACTGAAATGAAGAAGAGCCATGAAGAGGAGCAGGCTCTGTGCATCTTGAAGACAAGATGAGAGTAGCCTGGAGGGACAAGAGAGGTGGGGAAGCTGCCGGAGGGACACAAGTTGTGAGCTACTGGAGTGACAAAGGCAGAGATGTGTAAGGGACACTACTATTGTGGGCATTTTGTGTAAGGGGCACAACTACTGTGGGCATTCTGTATGTAAGTGGCACCACTACTGTGGGCATTTTGTGCATAAGTGGCACTTCTGTGGAATTTATGTGTATAAACAGCAGTTGTCATTATATGTAAGGGGCACTACAACTGTGGGCATTATGTGTAAGGGGCACTGCATGCGGTATAATGTAAATAAGATTGTGCTACCGTGTGGTATAATTTAATTGGGGGTACTATTGTGTGACCAGGCTGCTATTTTGTGAGATCAATGTCCCTTTATAAAGTATGGGAAGTAGCACACTAATTATAGTTTGCAGGGGGTTGCCTAAAATCCTAGCAATGGCCATGGCTCCGCTTAATGTGAGGAAGAGGGGGGGGTAGGAGGCGGGGTAAATGAGTTTCACCACCTCTCCAGAACCACTTTAAGCCCTGCTCCTGTCATTGTATGAGAAGCAAGCCCATAGATATAAATGTCCTTTTTTTTACTTATGTATTTGTATACATATGTGAGGTCACCAAGCGCAGTGAGTATTCAGGTTTTCTTTCCTTGTTAGCAATGTTTTTTAGGTCCTAGCAAGACCAGATTCAATTGCAGCAGGAGACACTCCTTTTATTTATAACACACTAATTAGAAGATCCAGGAGTTATAGCAGGGTCCTGCTTTTTTGCATGTCTTTATTCCACTGTCACAAATTAATTTTGTTTTACTATTTTTCACTAAATAGTAATGAATATAATTAGAATTATAAAAATGTAGTGATGATAACAGTAATTAGTTTCAAATGTATTGTAATGGTAACCTTGGATACCCTTGCCTTTTTTAATGACTATATATATATATATATATATATATATATATATATACACAATGCAGGCGGCGTGCGGCACTCAGGCTGACAAGGAAGAAATCACCACTGTCCAAACTTCAACGTTTCAATTTTACTAAGAAAATTGTCATCAGGAAAATGAGCAATGCAAAAATGTGCTTACCTTATAACCTTCACCAAAGTGCTGTGTGTGGCGTCCTTTCGGCGGGGACCCGTTCGCCTGCTGTGGCGCAGTGTGATGACGTCATCGCGTATAGCGCGATGCACGTCAGTGAGAGACCCGTCACCATGGAAACCCGGTGTAACTCTCCTGTATGTAAACAAAGCATAGAGGCTTGTGGAGGGGATCCTCAGTAATAGGAGAGTACAGTGATAATTGGTATGTTGAGAGCCACATGAAGATATGGGGTGCCCTATAATAATGACCTAAACACTGAGAACAAGGGGGATGCTAAAGCCACTGCAAGGGATCTGTGGGGGACTGCATAATGGGGAATGCGGAATAGGGGTATACTAAGAGCATATAATGCATCACATGCAGCAATAAGCTGACACTTAATATAAGAAACAGCTAACTCAAATGATAAATAAATGGACCAATAACTAGATGAGATCTAACCAGGGGACACCGAATGTGAGCATTAATCACCAATATTAACCAGTGGTGCGCCAATGATGCACAAGACATTCCTATAAGAGGTTAGAAGAAACATGCTAATGGTAATGCTTCATTTAGTCCTCGTGGTATAATCACATCCAATTTCTGAATCCATCTGGAATCACATCTCAGGAGAGCCTTGTGTCTATCTCCGCCTCTGATCCTGGTAGGAATGTGGTCTATCATGAGGTAACGTAGGCTGGCCAAGGGGTGTTTCAAGGTTACGAAGTGGCGTGCCACCGGTTGTTCACTTGTCCCTTTGGATATGGCCATTCTGATGGCCGATCTGTGGGCTGTCATCCTTTCCTTAAATTTTCTCTTAGTCTTGCCGACGTAAATGAGGCCGCATGGACAGATGATTTGGTAGATCACAAAAGTGGATTCACATGTGAGATGGTGTTGGATGTGTATTTTGTGGCCCAAATGTGGGTGGCAAAAGGTGTCTCCTGGAATGAGATATTGGCATGTTGTACAAGTGCAACGGAAGCAGCCGAGTTTGCGGGTTGTCAGAAAGGTAGTACTGACAGATTTTGTTTTGAGGGAAATGTCCGTTTTAACTAGCATATCTCTTACATTTTTTGATCGTTGATAACAAGGCATGATCTTAGTGTTCTGTAATTTCAACTTGTTATCAGTTTGGATAAGGTGCCAGTGCTTTTTCATGATTTTATTCGTCTCGTCTGAGGCAATATTAAAGGTGTGTTTCCACGGTAGTTTTGATCCTGCGGTATTCTTTGCTCTCTTCCGTAGTAGTGCACCTCTGTCCATTGATAATACTTTAGACTTAGTGATGTTCAGATGTTTAGAATCATAACCTCGCAATATGAATCGGCTGATGAGGTCATCCATGTGAGCTGATGCTATATCCTTATCTGTGTTAATTAGAGATGAGCGCCTGAAATTTTTCGGGTTTTGTGTTTTGGTTTTGGGTTCGGTTCCGCGGCCGTGTTTTGGGTTCGACCGCGTTTTGGCAAAACCTCACCGAATTTTTTTTGTCGGATTCAGGTGTGTTTTGGATTCGGGTGTTTTTTTAAAAAAACACTAAAAAACTGCTTAAATCATAGAATTTGGGGGTCATTTTGATCCCATATTATTATTAACCTCAAAAACCATAATTTCCACTCATTTTCAGTCTATTCTGAATACCTCACACCTCACAATATTATTTTTAGTCCTAAAATTAGCACCAAGGTCGCTGGATGACTAAGCTAAGCGACACTAGTGGCCGACACAAACACCTGGCCCATCTAGGAGTGGCACTGCAGTGTCACGCAGGATGTCCCTTCCAAAAAAACCTCCCCAATCAGCACATGACGCAAAGAAAAAAAGAGGCGCAATGAGGTAGCTGACTGTGTGAGTAAGATAAGCGACCCTAGTGGCCGACACAAACACCGGGCCCATTTAGGAGTGGCACTGCAGTGTCACGCAGGATGTCCCTTCCAAAAAACCCTCCCCAATCAGCACATGACGCAAAGAAAAAAAGAGGCGCAATGAGGTAGCTGACAGTGTGAGTAAGATTAGCGACCCTAGTGGCCGACACAAACACCGGGCCCATTTAGGAGTGGCACTGCAGTGTCACGCAGGATGTCCCTTCCAAAAAACCCTCCCCAATCAGCACATGACGCAAAGAAAAAAAGAGGCGCAATGAGGTAGCTGACTGTGTGAGTAAGACTAGCGACCCTAGTGGCCGACACAAACACCGGGCCCATTTAGGAGTGTCACTGCAGTGTCACGCAGGATGTCCCTTCCAAAAAACCCTCCCCAATCAGCACATGACGCAAAGAAAAAAAGAGGCGCAATGAGGTAGCTGACTGTGAGAGTAAGATTAGCGACCCTAGTGGCCGACACAAACACCGGGCCCATTTAGGAGTGGCACTGCAGTGTCACGCAGGATGTCCCTTCCAAAAAACCCTCCCCAATCAGCACATGACGCAAAGAAAAAAAGAGGCGCAATGAGGTAGCTGACTGTGTGAGTAAGATTAGCGACCCTAGTGGCCGACACAAACACCGGGCCCATTTAGGAGTGGCACTGCAGTGTCACGCAGGATGTCCCTTCCAAAAAACCCTCCCCAAACAGCACATGACGCAAAGAAAAATAAAAGAAAAAAGAGGTGCAAGATGGAATTGTCCTTGGGCCCTCCCACCCACCCTTATGTTGTATAAACAAAACAGGACATGCACACTTTAACCAACCCATCATTTCAGTGACAGGGTCTGCCACACGACTGTGACTGATATGACGGGTTGGTTTGGACCCCCCCCAAAAAAGAAGCAATTAATCTCTCCTTGCACAAACTGGCTCTACAGAGGCAAGATGTCCACCTCATCATCACCCTCCGATATATCACCGTGTACATCCCCCTCCTCACAGATTATCAATTCGTCCCCACTGGAATCCACCATCTCAGCTCCCTGTGTACTTTGTGGAGGCAATTGCTGCTGGTCAATGTCTCCGCGGAGGAATTGATTATAATTCATTTTAATGAACATCATCTTCTCCACATTTTCTGGATGTAACCTCGTACGCCGATTGCTGACAAGGTGAGCGGCGGCACTAAACACTCTTTCGGAGTACACACTTGTGGGAGGGCAACTTAGGTAGAATAAAGCCAGTTTGTGCAATGGCCTCCAAATTGCCTCTTTTTCCTGCCAGTATAAGTATGGACTGTGTGACGTGCCTACTTGGATGCGGTCACTCATATAATCCTCCACCATTCTTTCAATGGTGAGAGAATCATATGCAGTGACAGTAGACGACATGTCCGTAATCGTTGTCAGGTCCTTCAGTCCGGACCAGATGTCAGCATCAGCAGTCGCTCCAGACTGCCCTGCATCACCGCCAGCGGGTGGGCTCGGAATTCTGAGCCTTTTCCTCGCACCCCCAGTTGCGGGAGAATGTGAAGGAGGAGATGTTGACAGGTCGCGTTCCGCTTGACTTGACAATTTTCTCACCAGCAGGTCTTTCAACCCCAGCAGACTTGTGTCTGCCGGAAAGAGAGATCCAAGGTAGGCTTTAAATCTAGGATCGAGCACGGTGGCCAAAATGTAGTGCTCTGATTTCAACAGATTGACCACCCGTGAATCCTTGTTAAGCGAATTAAGGGCTCCATCCACAAGTCCCACATGCCTAGCGGAATCGCTCCGTGTTAGCTCCTCCTTCAATGTCTCCAGCTTCTTCTGCAAAAGCCTGATGAGGGGAATGACCTGACTCAGGCTGGCAGTGTCTGAACTGACTTCACGTGTGGCAAGTTCAAAGGGCATCAGAACCTTGCACAACGTTGAAATCATTCTCCACTGCGCTTGAGACAGGTGCATTCCACCTCCTATATCGTGCTCAATTGTATAGGCTTGAATGGCCTTTTGCTGCTCCTCCAACCTCTGAAGCATATAGAGGGTTGAATTCCACCTCGTTACCACTTCTTGCTTCAGATGATGGCAGGGCAGGTTCAGTAGTTTTTGGTGGTGCTCCAGTCTTCTGTACGTGGTGCCTGTACGCCGAAAGTGTCCCGCAATTTTTCTGGCCACCGACAGCATCTCTTGCACGCCCCTGTCGTTTTTTAAATAATTCTGCACCACCAAATTCAAGGTATGTGCAAAACATGGGACGTGCTGGAATTTGCCCATATTTAATGCACACACAATATTGCTGGCGTTGTCCGATGCCACAAATCCACAGGAGAGTCCAAGTGGGGTAAGCCATTCCGCGATGATCTTCCTCAGTTGCCGTAAGAGGTTTTCAGCTGTGTGCGTATTCTGGAAACCGGTGATACAAAGCGTAGCCTGCCTAGGAAAGAGTTGGCGTTTGCGAGATGCTGCTACTGGTGCCGCCGCTGCTGTTCTTGCGGCGGGAGTCCATACATCTACCCAGTGGGCTGTCACAGTCATATAGTCCTGACCCTGCCCTGCTCCACTTGTCCACATGTCCGTGGTTAAGTGGACATTGGGTACAACTGCATTTTTTAGGACACTGGTGAGTCTTTTTCTGACGTCCGTGTACATTCTCGGTATCGCCTGCCTAGAGAAGTGGAACCTAGATGGTATTTGGTAACGGGGGCACACTGCCTCAATAAATTGTCTAGTTTCCTGTGAACTAACGGCGGATACCGGACGCACGTCTAACACCAACATAGTTGTCAAGGTCTCAGTTATCCGCTTTGCAGCAGGATGACTGCTGTGATATTTCATCTTCCTCGCAAAGGACTGTTGAACAGTCAATTGCTTACTGGAAGTAGTACAAGTGGGATTACGACTTCCCCTCTGGGATGACCATCGACTCCCAGCAGCAACAACAGCAGCGCCAGCAGCAGTAGGCGTTACACGCAAGGATGCATCGGAGGAATCCCAGGCAGGAGAGGACTCGTCAGAATTGCCAGTGACATTGCCTGCAGGACTATTGGCATTCCTGGGGAAGGAGGAAATTGACACTGAGGGAGTTGGTGGGGTGGTTTGCGTGAGCTTGGTTACAAGAGGAAGGGATTTACTGGTCAGTGGACTGCTTCCGCTGTCACCCAAAGTTTTTGAACTTGTCACTGACTTATTATGAATGCGCTGCAGGTGACGTATAAGGGAGGATGTTCCGAGGTGGTTAACGTCCTTACCCCTACTTATTACAGCTTGACAAAGGGAACACACGGCTTGACACCTGTTGTCCGCATTTCTTTTGAAATAGTTCCACACCGAAGAGCTGATTTTTTTGGTATTTTCACCAGGCATGTCAACGGCCATATTCCTCCCACGGACAACAGGTGTCTCCCCGGGTGCCTGACTTAAACAAACCACCTCACCATCAGAATCCTCCTGGTCAATTTCCTCCCCAGCGCCAGCAACACCCATATCCTCCTCATCCTGGTGTACTTCAACACTGACATCTTCAATCTGACTATCAGGAACTGGACTGCGGGTGCTCCTTCCAGCACTTGCAGGGGGCGTGCAAATGGTGGAAGGCGCATGCTCTTCACGTCCAGTGTTGGGAAGGTCAGGCATCGCAACCGACACAATTGGACTCTCCTTGTGGATTTGGGATTTCGAAGAACGCACAGTTCTTTGCGGTGCTACTGCTTTTGCCAGCTTGAGTCTTTTCATTTTTCTAGCGAGAGGCTGAGTGCCTCCATCCTCATGTGAAGCTGAACCACTAGCCATGAACATAGGCCAGGGCCTCAGCCGTTCCTTGCCACTCCGTGTGGTAAATGGCATATTGGCAAGTTTACGCTTCTTCTCCGACAATTTTATTTTAGGTTTTGGAGTCCTTTTTTTACTGATATTTGGTGTTTTGGATTTGACATGCTCTGTACTATGACATTGGGCATCGGCCTTGGCAGACGACGTTGCTGGCATTTCATCGTCTCGGCCATGACTAGTGGCAGCAGCTTCAGCACGAGGTGGAAGTGGATCTTGATCTTTCCCTAATTTTGGAACCTCAACATTTTTGTTCTCCATATTTTAATAGGCACAACTAAAAGGCACCTCAGGTAAACAATGGAGATGGATGGATACTAGTATACAATTATGGACGGACTGCCGAGTGCCGACACAGAGGTAGCTACAGCCGTGAACTACCGTACTGTGTCTGCTGCTAATATAGACTGGTTGATAAAGAGATGTCGTAGTATGTATGTATGAAGAAGAAAGAAAAAAAAACCATGGTTAGGTGGTATACAATTATGGACGGACTGCCGAGTGCCGACACAGAGGTAGCCACAGCCGTGAACTACCGTACTGTACTGTGTCTGCTGCTAATATAGACTGGTTGATAAAGAGATGTCGTAGTATGTATGTATGAAGAAGAAAGAAAAAAAAACCACGGGTAGGTGGTATACAATTATGGACGGACTGCCGAGTGCCGACACAGAGGTAGCCACAGCCGTGAACTACCGTACTGTACTGTGTCTGCTGCTAATATAGACTGGTTGATAAAGAGATGTAGTAGTATGTATGTATAAAGAAGAAAGAAAAAAAAACCACGGGTAGGTGGTATACAATTATGGACGGACTGCCGAGTGCCGACACAGAGGTAGCCACAGCCGTGAACTACCGTACTGTACTGTGTCTGCTGCTAATATAGACTGGTTGATAAAGAGATGTCGTAGTATGTATGTATGAAGAAGAAAGAAAAAAAAACCACGGTTAGGTGGTATACAATTATGGACGGACTGCCGAGTGCCGACACAGAGGTAGCCACAGCCGTGAACTACCGTACTGTACTGTGTCTGCTGCTAATATAGACTGGTTGATAAAGAGATGTCGTAGTATGTATGTATGAAGAAGAAAGAAAAAAAAACCACGGTTAGGTGGTATACAATTATGGACGGACTGCCGAGTGCCGACACAGAGGTAGCCACAGCCGTGAACTACCGTACTGTACTGTGTCTGCTGCTAATATAGACTGGTTGATAAAGAGATGTAGTAGTATGTATGTATAAAGAAGAAAGAAAAAAAAACCACGGGTAGGTGGTATACAATTATGGATGGACTGCCGAGTGCCGACACAGAGGTAGCTACAGCCGTGAACTACCGTACTGTGTCTGCTGCGACTGGATGATAAATAATGATATAAAAAATATATATATATCACTACTGCAGCCGGACAGGTATATATATTATATAATGACGGACCTGCTGGACACTGTCTGTCAGCAGAATGAGTTTTTTATAGAATAAAAAAAAAACACCACACAAGTGAAGTCACACGACGAGTGTTTAACTTTTTCAGGCAATCACAATATAGTATACTACTAACTATACTGGTGGTCAGTGTGGTCAGGTCACTGGTCAGTCACACTGGCAGTGGCACTCCTGCAGCAAAAGTGTGCACTGTTTAATTTTAATATAATATGTACTCCTGGCTCCTGCTATAACCTATAACTGGCACTGCAGTGCTCCCCAGTCTCCCCCACAATTATAAGCTGTGTGAGCTGAGCACAGTCAGATATATAATATATACATAGATGATGCAGCACACTGGGCTGAGCAGTGCACACAGATATGGTATGTGACTGTCTTGTACTCCTGGCTCCTGCTATAACCTATAACTGGCACTGCAGTGCTCCCCAGTCTCCCCCACAATTATAAGCTGTGTGAGCTGAGCACAGTCAGATATATAATATATACATAGATGATGCAGGCATGCAGCACACTGGGCTGAGCAGTGCACACAGATATGGTATGTGACTGAGTCACTGTGTGTACCGTTTTTTTCAGGCAGAGAACGGATATATTAAATAAAACAACTGCACTGCTGGTGGTCACTGTGGTCAGTCACTAAACTCTGCACTCTCTTCTACAGTATCAGCCTCAGGTCAATCTCTCTCTCTCTCTCCTAATCTAAATGGAGAGGACGCCAGCCACGTCCTCTCCCTATCAATCTCAATGCACGTGTGAAAATGGCGGCGACGCGCGGCTCCTTATATAGAATCCGAGTCTCGCGAGAATCCGACAGCGTCATGATGACGTTCGGGCGCGCTCGGGTTAACCGAGCAAGGCGGGAAGATCCGAGTCGCTCGGACCCGTGAAAAAAAACATGAAGTTCGTGCGGGTTCGGATTCAGTGAAACCGAACCCGCTCATCTCTAGTGTTAATCCGGTGAATTCTGATCATCTGCGAGTATGGGAGGCCTAATTTTAAACCCTTAGGGTGACAACTGGAGTTGTGGAGAAAAGTGTTCCTATCTGTCGGTTTTGAGAACACTGTGGTACTGATGCTTGAGTTATTAATGGAGATTTTGACGTCCAAAAAGTCAATGGTATTCAAATCCATTTTATACGTCAGTTTAACTGGGCTCTCGGACGCATTGTGCGTGTCCAAGATAAGCTGTAGTGATTCTTTGGGGCCCTTCCAAATGATCAAAAGATCATCTATGAATCTCTTGTATAAGATGATATTGGCTGAAACTGTAGGGTCAGAGAAAAATATATCCTGTTCAACATCGAACATATATATGTTCGCATACGTGGGTGCCACGGCCGATCCCATGGCACACCCACGTAGTTGAAGAAAAAATGTGTTATCAAACAAAAAGAAATTCCTCGTTAACACAAGTTCTAATAGGTGTAACAGGATTTCCACATGAGCAGGATCAAATTTCAATTTATCAGACAGTGCTTTCTTTACAGCGTTGAGGCACTCAGGCTGTGGAATTATTGTATATAGGCTGGTAACATCAGCCGTTACCAACCATGTATCTTGTGGTATATTGTCTAGTTCATTCAATTGATTGAGTAAAGCAGTTGTGTCCATAAGGGTATGCGGGTGTTGTTGCACATATGGCTGTAGTATGGAGTCCAGTAAGACTGATGTCGGCTGGAACAGCGACCCCCTCGCTGAAATGATCGGTTTCCCTGGTGGTGGATTGACACCTTTATGGATCTTTGGGACTGTATATAGGATGGGCACCACTGGATGTTCTGGAAGTAGTAGTGCCATGACTTCTTCTGTAATGATCCCTGCATCATATGCCAGTAGTAAGGCTTCTTAAAGTTCTTTCGTGAATGGTATAGTTGGATTGCCATTCAATTTGGTGTATACCCCTGGTTCGTCCAATTGACGGTAAATTTCTGTCCGGTAGTCGGAGATGTCTTGCAGGACAATGGCCCCGCCCTTGTCCGCTGGTCGAATAATCAATTGGGTATTATTAGATAGATTTTGAAGGGCCATAGATTCAGACTTTGATAGGTTACGTTTATGGGTCTTGTTCAGAAGTGGCAATTGTAGTGTCTCCTGATCCACTAAACACATATACGTCTTGATACTAGCGTTATTTGATAGTGGGTCAAAAGTGGAGGCTGGTTTAAATTGTAACAACTTCTTCGGTATAGTACAGCTGGTTTCCACCTGGTTATCAGCAAAATATTCTTTATATTTAAGCGTGCGATGCAGTTGATTTTTCGCCACCTGCCATTTCAGGTCATCAAACGGGGCTGATGGTATAAATGATAGACCCTTTGATAAGAGGCTTCGCGAACTGTTGGATAATTCATGGTGTGACAAATTTATAATCACTTCCGCTTGTTTGATGCGGGTGGTTTCCTTCCACCTATAGTCGCGCTTGTACTGGACCCCTCGTCTGGTTGCTTTGCTTTGCGGGGTCTTACTGTATGCGTTACAACTTCTAAAGGGACAGTTCCCTTCTGGCGATTAGGGAGTGATTCCTGATCACTGTTAGTGCTCTGGCCCTCTGTGGACGTTTCTGTGTCCATGTCAGTTCTTGGATAGCGGCGGCGTCTGAAGAAGGGTTTTTTCTTTGCCTCCGTGTTGTTACCTGATAGCCATCTGTAGACCTGATGATTTTCATAATCCTGGTCTACTTTATCAAATTTGGCTTTTTTAAATTTGATCAAGTCCCGTTTGTAAGTGGCTAATTGATTCTCTAATTTGGCTAACCACTCGTTGTCTGAATCTGATGTCAGTATCGGGAGATGAACTGATTCATACTTGCTAATTTTCTCCTTGGAGTTCTCCACCTCCGTATTCGCTTGCTCTATGACTAATAGCATAAGATCTGCTGAACATTTATTTAAAATTGAGATCCATTTCCGGCAGAACGCTGGATTGAATCTGCCAATCGTAGGGCAATTCCTTACCCTAAACCCCCTTGGAATCTTTTTAGCTCTGAAATAGTCACTCAATGTTATGGCATGGTATGTGAAGTCTATTTCTTTCTTCTTCATTCGAAGTAGATCTCTGAATATTATGTCTGGGGTTAATGCCTCCGCTTTGTTATGATTCCAGCACTCTGGTCTGAGGAGGTCCTATTGCAAGGACCGGAGCACTGGAACGTAATGCTGGGGAAGGAAGCGGGAATAGAAAGTAGCCCCTGGCGCCCTAACTCCGTTGTCTCGCCCGTGCTGTCAGAAATCCCCTGCGAGACTATGGTTGCTTGAGCCCATGGCAGCCGCATTTGAAGGGCGGATTATGTCTGCCCAACTCTGATGCCCCCTCAGGTCTTAATGGGAGACAAAGGGAAATCCGAGACAGGGTGATAACAAGGGGCCCTCTGACTAAACAACCAGGCCAGGGGCTACAAGCTAACTGACAAAAGCTGAGGTATGTGCGGAAACCCGCCAGGGAAAAGGACAACTAAAATCCACTAGTCCGTTACTCCTACCCAGCACCGCTGGATACCAGAGTGGATCTGTTGGAGCGGAATCCTCCGCAAAAGCTCCGAAACACAAATAATAAATAATAAATGATAAAGCGGCCAAGCCGCAACACGCGGCTATGCCGTGACTCACGAACACCACTGGATGTTCAAAGGTGCTCAGTCAGGACTCCAGGAACAGATGACGACTTCCGAGTACAGGACAACTGAGAACAGGAACGACCGGATACAGCAGGACTGGAAACACTCTCAGCAAACAGATACAGCATGCAAGAAGCTATTACCGGCGTCTGTGAGAAGCCCAGGAAGTGAATTTAACAGGGAGTCCTCCAATCAGCTGTTTAGAGGCTGATTGGATTAGATGCCATACAGCTGCCTAGCTGCATGGCCAGGAAACAGGTGTCCTATTAATTAAAATGGACCCAGCAACGGGGAACGCGGTCCGTCAGTGGCGTCCCCGTTGCTAGGGTCCGTGCGGCTCCGTGCGCCCGGCGTCTAGCATTGCCAGGGAGCCGGCGGCTGTACGCGCACGGCGTCCCTGGTTGCTAGGCGCCGGGCCGCACCGACGAGCGGACCCCGGCGCCTAACAGTACCCCCCCCTTGAGGAGGGGTCAAGGAACCCCTAAAGCCAGGTTTCCGAGGAAATTCCCGAAAAAATGCCCTCTTGAGCCTCGGGGCATGGAGATCCTTATCCAGGACCCAAGACCTTTCCTCTGGACCATAGCCTCTCCAGTGCACCAGAAAATAAAGCCGACCCCGGGACAATTTGGAATCGAGAACCTTCTCCACCAAGAACTCCTGATGACCCTGTACATCTACTGGTGATTTCCCCTGAGAGATCTTCCGAGGAAATCTACTGGAAGAAACGTATGGTTTCAACAGGGAGCAATGGAACGTATTTCCGATCCGGAGAGCTCTTGGTAAACATAACCGGAAAGCAACTGGATTGATTTTTTTAATAATATGAAATGGTCCAATAAATTTGGGGCCCAATCTAGCTGAGGTTTGTCGAAGTTTAATGTTACGAGTCGACAACCATACCCTATCTCCCACCTTAAAAGTGCAAGGACGCCGGAGCCTGTCAGAAATTTTTTTCTCTCGAAATGCCGCTTTTCTGAGAGCAAGGTGCACTTTTTTCCAAATGACTCTGAGATGAGAGGTTAAGGTTAGCGAGGAAACAGAGGAATGTTGAAAAAAAGAATTAGCTCTGGGGTGAAAACCAAAAACTGAAAAAAATGGAGACACATTAGTGGAGGAATGACAAGAATTGTTGTAAGCAAACTCCGCCAAAGGAAGAAACTCGGACCAATCATTCTGGAGTTTGGCTGAGTACAAACGCAAATACTGTTTTAATGATTGATTAACTCGCTCGGTCTGCCCGTTGGATTGGGGATGGTAGCCGGATGTTAAAGACAATTTCATCTTTAATGAGGCACAAAAAGACTTCCAGAATTGTGCAATGAATTGTGGACCCCGATCAGAAACAATATCAGTGGGCAACCCATGAAGTCTGAAAACATGGCGGAGAAACAAAACTGCCAATCCCTGGGCAGATGGCAGTCGGGGAAGAGCAATGAAATGGGCCATCTTGCTAAAACGGTCCACTACCACCCATATGACTCGGAATCCGGCTGACAGAGGGAGGTCTACCACAAAATCCATGGAAATATGAGACCATGGCCTGAGAGGAACATTTAAGGGCATAAGTTGCCCGATAGGCAAGGAACGGGGAACCTTATGCTGTGCACAGACCTGACAAGAAAAAACAAACTCCTTAATGTCTTTAGAAAGACCAGGCCACCATACTGAGCGGGAGACTAATTCCAAAGTCTTAGAGATCCCCGGATGCCCGGCAACTTTGCTATCATGAAACTCGGTCAAAACAGTAGCTCTCAAAAACTCAGGGACGTAAAGACGACCAGCAGGAGTATTTCCAGGAGCTTGATGTTGAAGCTGCTTTAACTGGGTAAATAAATCTTGTGTGAGGCCTGCCCAAATGACTGAAGACGGAAGTATGGAAGTAACAGGACTGTTATTATGAACTGGAAGAAAACTGCATGACAGGGCATCCGCCTTGGTATTCTTGGAACCTGGCCTAAAGGTGATAATAAACTTGAAACGAGTAAAAAATAAAGCCCAACGAGCCTGCCGGGCATTCAGCCGCTTAGCTGATTCGATGTACTGAAGATTTTTGTGGTCAGTCAATACTGAAATGGTATGTGTTGCTCCCTCAAGCCAATGCCTCCACTCCTCGAAAGCCCATTTAATAGCCAGTAACTCCCGGTTACCAACATCGTAGTTGGATTCAGCGGATGAGAATTTCCTGGACATAAAGGCACAAGGATGTAGTTCTAGAGAGTCCGGATCCTTCTGAGATAGGATAGCCCCCACTCCAACCTCCGAGGCATCAACCTCGACAATGAAGGGCAATTCAGGGTTGGGATGTCTGAGGACTGGGGCTGAGACAAAAGCCTGTTTTAAGGCCTGAAAGGATAACTCAGCTTCACGTGACCAGTTGGTAGGATCCGCTCCCTTCTTAGTCAGTGCCACAATGGGAGCAACCAGGTCGGAAAAAGCATGAATAAATCTTCTATAATAATTCGCAAACCCTAAAAAGCGCTGAATTGCTTTTAAGTTGGTGGGTTGCGCCCAACTAAGGATGGCTTGGAGCTTCTTAGGTTCCATACAGAATCCCCGAGGGGAAATAATGTACCCTAAAAAGGATACCTCCGTGACATGAAACTCACACTTCTCCAGCTTGGCATATAGGTGATTTTCACGTAATTTTTGAAGAACCTGACGCACCTGGGTAACATGTTGTTCAATAGAGTCAGAATAGATCAGGATGTCGTCTAAGTAAACGACCACGAATCTTCCTAGAAAATCACGGAGCACATCGTTAATGAGATCCTGGAAAACTGCCGGAGCGTTAGACAAGCCGAACGGCATCACCAGATACTCGTAGTGACCCGACTGAGTACTGAACGCCGTCTTCCATTCATCTCCCGACTTGATTCGGATGAGGTTATACGCTCCCCTCAGGTCAATTTTAGAAAAAAATCACAGCCGAACGCAGCTGATCAAAGAGGACAGAAATCAGCGGCAGAGGGTAAGTATTTTTAACTGAGATCTTATTCAGGGCTCTAAAGTCAATGCAAGGTCTGAGTGATCCATCTTTCTTCTCCACAAAGAAGAAGCCTGCACTTAAAGGGGATTTATATGGCCTGATAAATCCTTTCCCTAGGCTCTCCTTAACATACTCATTCATGGCCGCAGTTTCTGGCCCGGACAATGCATATAACCTTCCCTTTGGCAATGTGGCACCAGGAATTAGCTCAATAGCACAATCATAAGGCCGATGGGGAGGCAGAATGTCCGCATTGCCCTTGGAAAATACATCAACAAAGTCCTGGTATTCCACGGGAATGGGTTCGGGAATGGCAGCAGCTATTCTGACGGGAAATGTAATACATTCCTTATTACAGATGGTACCCCATTGTGAGATCTCCCCCGACTGCCAATCAATGATGGGATTATGAAAGGCCAGCCAAGGGTGACCCAGAACCACTGGAACTGCTGGGCAATGGGTAAGGAAAAACTCAATCTTTTCGGAATGAAGAGCTCCTACCGTAAGTAGTACAGGGGGTGTACAGAGGGAAATAACCCCATTGGACAAGGGACTCCCATCTAAACCATGCATGGTGATACACCTACCCAAAGCTAACTGAGGAATACCCAAGGCCTTGGCCCACGTTAAGTCCATAAAGTTCCCTGCAGCTCCACTGTCAACAAAAGCCGACACCGAAGAACAGAGGCTGCCAAAGGAAACTTTAGCTGGGACTAAAAGGGAGTTATTCGAGGAGATAAGCTGCAGACCAAAGTGAACCCCCTCACAATTCACTTGGTCGAGGCGTTTCCTGATTTATTCGGACAATTACGGGCAAAATGACCCTTACCCCCACAGTACAAACAAAGACCAGAGTTTTGCCTTCTGGCTCTTTCTTCTGGAGACAGCCGGGAGAGACCCATCTGCATGGGCTCCTCTATGTCCTCAGGAATGGAAAATACACATGGAGTAGACCTGACAGGTGCTCCTTTTTCAGCCCTCCGCTCTCTGAGACGACGATCAATCTTAATAGAAAGCTCCATGAGTTTATCGAGAGTCTCAGGAGCGGGATACTGAAGGAGACTGTCTTTTATAGACTCAGATAAGCCGAGGCGAAACTGACTGCGCAGGGCTGGGTCATTCCAGCCACAGTCGTTCGACCAACGGCGAAACTCCGTAGAATAAACCTCTGCAAGATTTCTACCCTGTCTGAGAGCGCGTAACTGACTCTCAGCGGATGCCTCTCTATCAGGGTCATCATACAAAAGCCCTAAAGACCCCAGAAAGGCGTCTACTGACAACAATGCCGGATCCTCTGCTTTTAAACCAAAAGCCCAGGTCTGAGGATCCCCCTGGAGCAAAGAAATAATAATTCCGACCCGCTGAGATTCAGTACCTGAGGAGATTGGTCTTAAACGAAAATAAAGTTTACAGGACTCTTTAAAATTAAAAAACTCCTTCCTATCACCAGAAAAGCGGTCAGGCAAGTGCATTTTTGGTTCAGGGACTACCCTCGGGGAAGTTCGTAAAAGATCTTCCTGCGACTTCACCCGAAGGGAAAGATCCTGAACCATCTGAGTAAGTTCTTGAATCTGGCTAACTAGGAGCTGGCCAGGATTTGGCCCTAAACCAGTGGGATTCATGAGGCCGATAAATCTTACAAAACTGAATAAGGAAAAAATCAAACCCTGTTTAATTTTAAGTTTGGGTGTGGCCGGTAATAATGTTATGATTCCAGCACTCTGGTCTGAGGAGGTCCTATTGCAAGGACCGGAGCACTGGAACGTAATGCTGGGGAAGGAAGCGGGAATAGAAAGTAGCCCCTGGCGCCCTAACTCCGTTGTCTCGCCCGTGCTGTCAGAAATCCCCTGCGAGACTATGGTTGCTTGAGCCCATGGCAGCTGCGTTTGAAGGGCGGATTATGTCTGCCCAACTCCGATGCCCCCTCAGGTCTTAATGGGAGACAAAGGGAAATCCGAGACAGGGTGATAACAAGGGGCCCTCTGACTAAACAACCAGGCCAGGGGCTACAAGCTAACTGACAAAAGCTGAGGTATGTGCGGAAACCCGCCAGGGAAAAGGACAACCAAAATCCACTAGTCCGTTACTCCTACCCAGCACCGCTGGATACCAGAGTGGATCTGTGGGAGCGGAATCCTCCGCAAAAGCTCCGAAACACAAATAATAAATAATAAATGATAAAGCGGCCAAGCCGCAACACACGGCTATGCCGTGACTCACGAACACCACTGGATGTTCAAAGGTGCTCAGTCAGGACTCCAGGAACAGATGACGACTTCCGAGTACAGGACAACTGAGAACAGGAACGACCGGATACAGCAGGACTGGAAACACTCTCAGCAAACAGATACAGCATGCAAGAAGCTATTACCGGCGTCTGTGAGAAGCCCAGGAAGTGAATTTAACAGGGAGTCCTCCAATCAGCTGTTTAGAGGCTGATTGGATTAGATGCCATACAGCTGCCTAGCTGCATGGCCAGGAAACAGGTGTCCTATTAATTAAAATGGACCCAGCAACGGGGAACGCGGTCCGTCAGTGGCGTCCCCGTTGCTAGGGTCCGTGCGGCTCCGTGCGCCCGGCGTCTAGCGTTGCCAGGGAGCCGGCGGCTGTACGCGCACGGCGTCCCTGGTTGCTAAGCGCCGGGCCACACCGACGAGCGGACCCCGGCGCCTAACACGCTTGAGATAACAATTGTTCTTTGTGCAAAATAGCTTCTGTATCTGATTCAGAGTAACTAAAATATTTGCATCCAGGAACCATAGTGTATTATTATGTGCATACAATAATCATTTTTTAATTCACGGAACCAACAGACCCGGTATACTCATTCCTGCACAGTACCATCATGGAAAGTGCACCACAAGGAGAGGAGAACCTGTTTAATCCAGCACTAATCCCCCTACTGGAATATTTTAGTTACTCTGAATCAGATACAGAAGCTATTTTGCACAAAGTACAATTGTTATCTCAAGCAACGAGTGGTTAGCCAAATTAGAGAATCAATTAGCCACTTACAAACGGGACTTGATCAAATTTAAAAAAGCCAAATTTGATAAAGTAGACCAGGATTATGAAAATCATCAGGTCTATAGATGGCTATCAGGTAACAACACGGAGGCAAAGAAAAAACCCTTCTTCAGACGCCGCCGCTGTCCAAGAACTGACATGGACACAGAAACGTCCACAGAGGGCCAGAGCACTAACAGTGATCAGGAGTCACTCCCTAATCGCCAGAAGGGAACTGTCCCTTTAGAAGTTGTAACACATACAGTAAGACCCCGCAAAGCAAAGCAACCAGATGAGGGGGCCAGTACAAGCGCGACTATAGGTGGAAGGAAACCACCCGCATCAAACAAGCGGAAGTGATTATAAATTTGTCACACCATGAATTATCCAACAGTGAACGAAGCCTCTTATCAAAGGGTCTATCATTTATACCATCAGCCCCGTTTGATGACCTAAAATGGCTGGTGGCGAAAAATCAACTGTATCGCACGCTTAAATATAAAGAATATTTTGCTGATAACCAGGTGGAAACCAGCAGTACTATACCGAAGAAGTTGTTACAATTTAAACCAGCCTCCCCTTTTGACCCACTATCAAATAACGCTAGTATCAAGACGTATATGCGTTTAGTGGTTCAGCAGACACTACAATTGCCACTTCTGAACAAGACCCATAAACGTAACCTATCAAAGTCTGAATCTATGGCCCTTCAAAATCTATCTAATAATACCCAATTGATTATTCGACCAGCGGACAAGGGCGGGGCCATTGTCCTGCAAGACATCTCCGACTACCGGACAGAAATTTACCGTCAATTGGACGAACCAGGGGTATACACCAAATTGAATGGCAATCCAACTATACCATTCACGAAAGAACTTAAAGAAGCCTTACTACTGGCATATGACGCAGGGATCATTACAGAAGAAGTCATGGCACTAGTACTTCCAGAACATCCAGTGGTGCCCATCCTATATACAGTCCCAAAGATCCATAAAGGTGTCAATCCACCACCAGGGAGGTCGATCATTTCAGCGAGGGGGTCGCTGTTCCAGCCGACATCAGTCTTACTGGACTCCATACTACAGCCATATGTGCAACAACACCCGCATACCCTTATGGACACAACTGCTCTACTCAATCAATTGAATGAACTAGACAATATACCACAAGATACATGGTTGGTAACGGCTGATGTTACCAGCCTATATACGATAATTCCACATCCTGAGGGCCTCAACGCTGTAAAGAAAGCACTGTCTGATAAATTGAAATTTGATCCTGCTCATGTGGAAATCCTGTTACACCTATTAGAACTTGTGTTAACGAGGAATTTCTTTTTGTTTGATAACGCATTTTTTCTTCAACTACGTGGGTGTGCCATGGGATCGGTCGTGGCACCCACGTATGCGAACATATATATGTTCGATGTTGAACAGGATATCTTTTTCTCTGACCCTACAGTTTCAACCAATATTATCTTATACAAGAGATTCATAGATGATCTTTTGATCATTTGGAAGGGCCCCAAATAATCACTACAGCTTATCTTGGACACGCACAATGCGTCCGAGAGCCCAGTTAAACTGACGTATAAAATGGATTTGAATACCATTGACTTTTTGGACGTCAAAATCTCCATTAATAACTCAAGCATCAGTACCTCAGTGTTCTCAAAACTGACAGATAGGAACACTTTTCTCCACAACTCCAGTTGTCACCCTAAGGGTTTAAAATTAGGCCTCCCATACTCGCAGATGATCAGAATTCACCGGATTAACACAGATAAGGATATAGCATCAGCTCAAATGGATGACCTCATCAGCCGATTCATATTGCGAGGTTATGATTCTAAACATCTGAACATCACTAAGTCTAAAGTATTATCAATGGACAGAGGTGCACTACTACGGAAGAGAGCAAAGAATACCGCAGGATCAAAACTACCGTGGAAAAGCACCTTTAATATTGTTACGATTCCTGTACTCCAGACTGGAGAAGATCTTATGGCAGAGATCTGAGTACAGGAATGAAATACAGGTTGTGGGAGCTGGAGAGCCTAGTAACCCCTGGCGCCCTAACTCCGTTGTCTCGCCCGTGTTATCAGAAATCCCCTGCGAGACTATGGTTGCTTGAGCCCATGGCAGCCGCGTTCGAAGGGCGGATTATGTCTGCCCAACCCCGATGCCCCCGCAGGTCTTAATGGGAGACAAGGGGAAGTCCGAGACAGGGAGATAACAAGGGGCCCTCTGACTAAGCAACCAAGCCAGGGGTTACAAGCTAACTTAACTAAATCAAAAGGTATGTGCGGACTAGCCGCCAGGGAAAAGGACAACCAAGGATCCACGGATCCGACACTCCTATCCGGCACCGCTGGACACCAGAGTGGATCTTGTGGAAGCGGAATCCTCCGCAAAGCTCCAGAACTCAAAATAAACACAATAATAAATAGTAGCGGACAAGCCGCAACACACGGCTGCGCCGCGACTCACGAACACCACCAGATGTTAAAGGTGCTCGGTCAGACTCCAGGAACAGATGGTAACTTCCGAGTACTGGATCACTGAGAACAGGAACAAACGAACAGACCGGGACTGGGAACTCTCTCTGCAGCAGAATCAGGCAAACAGGAAGCTATCACCGGCGTCTGTGAGGAGTCCTGGGAGTGCTTTTAACAGAGAGTCTTCCAATCAGCTGTTTGGAGGCTGATTGGATTAAATGCCATGCAGCTGACAAGCTGCATGGCCAGGGAAACAGATGAGTGATAATTACAACATGCCGTGCAGCTGCATGCTACACAGCCAGGAAACCAGTGATGATATAAACTTAGACCCAGCAACGGGGAACACGATCCGACAGTGGCGTCCCCGTTGCTAGGCGCCGGCCGCACTGACGAGCGGACCCTCGGCGCCTAACAGTACCCCCCCCTTGAGGAGGGGTCAAGGAACCCCTAAATCCGGGTTTCTGAGGAAATTCTTGAAAAAATGCCCTTTTGAGCCTTGGGGCATGAAGGTCCTCATCTAGGACCCACGACCTTTCCTCAGGACCATAACCTTTCCAATGCACCAAAAAATAAAGCCGACCCCGGGACAGCTTGGAATCGAGAACCTTCTCAACCACGAACTCCTGCTGACCCTGTACATTAACTGGTGATCTCCCCTGAGGTTTTTTACGAGGAAATCTGCTAGATGAAACATATGGTTTGAGCAAAGAGCAATGGAAGGTATTTCCGATTCGTAACGTTTTTGGTAGCTGTAACCGGAAAGCAACTGGATTGACTTTTTTGATAATGAGAAATGTTCCAATAAATCTAGGACCCAATCTGGCTGAGGTTTGTCGAAGTTTGATATTGCGAGTCGACAGCCACACCCTGTCTCCTACTCTAAAAGTGCACGGCCGCCGGAACCTGTCCGAAAAATCTTTTTCCTTGAAAGCTGCTTTTCTGAGAGCTATGTGCACTTTTTTCCAAATAAGTTTAAGATGAGAGGTCAGGGCCAGAGAGGAGACAGAGGAATGTTGGAAAAATGAATTAGCTCTGGGGTGGAAACCAAAAACTGCAAAAAATGGAGACACATTGGTGGAGGAATGACAGGCATTATTATAAGCAAACTCTGCCAATGGAAGAAACTCTGACCAGTCATTTTGGAGTTTGGCCGAGTACAAACGCAAATATTGTTTTAAGGATTGGTTCACTCGCTCAGTCTGTCCATTTGATTGTGGATGATAACCGGAGGTTAATGATAATTTCATTTTTAACGAAGCACAAAAAGACTTCCAAAACTGTGCAATGAATTGTGGACCCCTGTCAGAAACAATATCAGTGGGTAACCCATGGAGTCTGAAAACATGACGGAGGAACAAGACTGCCAATCCCTGGGCAGATGGCAATCGGGGAAGACCAATAAAATGAGCCATCTTACTAAAACGGTCCACTACCACCCATATGACTGTGCATCCAGCTGACAGAGGGAGATCCACCACAAAATCCATGGAGATATGCGACCATGGTCTAAGAGGAACATTCAATGGCATAAGTTGACCAATAGGCAAAGAACGGGGAACTTTATGCTGTGCACAGACCTGACACGAAAAAACAAACTCTTTAATGTCTTTAGAAAGACCAGGCCACCACACTGAGCGGGATACCAATTCAAAAGTTTTAGCGACTCCCAGATGCCCTGCAACTTTGCTATCATGAAATTCCTCCAAAACAGTTGCTCTCAAAAACTCAGGAACAAAAAGACGACCAGCAGGAGTATTTCCCGGAGCTTGATGTTGAAGCAGCTTCAATTGAGAAAAAACATCCTGTGTGAGACCTGCCTGAATGACTGAAGGCGGAAGTATGAGAGTAACAGGACTGTTGTCTTGAGCGGGAAGAAAACTGCGTGAGAGGGCATCTGCCTTGGTATTCTTGGAACCAGGTCTGAAGGTGATAATGAATTTGAAACGAGTGAAAAATAAAGCCCAACGAGCCTGTCGGGCATTCAGTCGCTTAGCTGATTCAATGTATTGAAGATTTTTGTGATCTGTCAAAACAGAAATGGTATGGGTCGCTCCTTCAAGCCAATGTCTCCACTCCTCAAAAGCCCATTTAATAGCCAGCAACTCCCGATTACCAACATCGTAGTTGGATTCAGCAGATGAGAATTTCCTGGACATAAAGGCACAAGGATGTAACTCAAGGGAATCTGGATCCTTCTGAGAAAGGATAGCCCCTACACCAACCTCCGAGGCATCTACCTCAACGATGAAAGGCAATTCTGGGTTGGGATGTCTAAGGACAGGGGCTGAGACAAAGGCTTGTTTCAAGGCCTGAAAAGATACTTTAGCTTCACATGACCAATTGGTAGGATCTGCTCCCTTCTTAGTGAGTGCCACAATGGGAGCAACTATGTCAGAGAAAGAGTGAATAAACCTTCTGTAGTAGTTCGCAAACCCTAAAAAGCGCTGAATTGCTTTTAAGTTGGTGGGTTGCGCCCAACTCAGGATGGCTTGGAGCTTCTTAGGTTCCATTCGGAATCCCCGAGGGGAAATAATGTACCCTAAAAAGGATACCTCCGCGACGTGAAATTCACACTTCTCCGGTTTGGCATACAAGTGATTTTCACGTAATTTCTTAAGTACCTGACGCACCTGGGTAACATGTTGTTCTATAGAGTCAGAATAAATCAAAATGTCGTCTAAATAGACCACAACGAATCTTCCCAGAAACTCACGGAGCACATCATTAATGAGATCCTGAAAGACTGCCGGAGCGTTAGATAGGCCGAAAGGCATGACCAGATACTCATAGTGACCTGATTGAGTACTGAATGGCGTTTTCCACTCATCCCCCGATCTGATTCTAATGAGATTATATGCTCCTCTCAGGTCAATCTTGGAAAAAATAACAGCCGAACGTAGCTGATCAAAGAGGACAGAGATCAGAGGCAGAGGGTAAGTATTCTTTACTGAGATTTTATTCAGGGCTCGAAAGTCAATGCAGGGTCTGAGGGAACCATCCTTCTTCTCTACGAAGAAAAAACCTGCACTTAAAGGGGATTTAGATGGCCTGATAAACCCTTTCTCAAGACTTTCTTTCACATACTCATTCATGGCCACAGTTTCAGGACCAGACAATGCATATAACCTTCCTTTAGGCAACGTGGCACCAGGAATTAACTCAATGGTACAATCATAAGGCCTATGGGGAGGCAAAATATCCGCATTGCCCTTGGAAAACACATCCAAAAAATCTTGGTACTCTCCAGGAATATGTGCGGACCTGGCAGCAGCTACTCGGATAGGAAGTGTAATACATTCTTTATCACAGATGGTACCCCATTGTAGAATCTCCCCAGACTGCCAATCTATGATGGGATTATGAAAGGCCAGCCAAGGGTGACCCAGAACCACAGGAACTGCTGGACAATGGGTAAGAAAAAACTCAATCTTTTCAGAATGTAGAGCTCCCACCGAGAGCAAAACAGGAGGTGTACATAGAGAAATAACCCCATTGGATAAGGGACTCCCATCTAAACCATGCATGGTGATACACCTACTTAAGGTTAACTGAGGAATACCTAAGGCCTTGGCCCATGTTAAGTCCATAAAGTTTCCTGCAGCTCCACTGTCCACAAAAGCAGAGACCGAGGAACAGAGGCTGTCATAAGAAACTTTAGCAGGAACCAATAGTGAATTATTTGAGGAGATGAGCTGTAGACCAAAGTGAACCCCCTCACTATTCACTTGGTCAGGAAGTTTCCCGACTTGTTTGGGCAACTACGGGCAAAATGTCCCTTACCTCCGCAGTACAAACACAGACCAGAATTTTGCCTCCTGGTTCTTTCTTCCGGAGACAATTTGGAGAGACCAATCTGCATAGGCTCCTCCATGTCTATCGGAACGGAAGAAACACAGGGAAAAGAAACTACAGATGCCCCTTTCTCAGTCCTCCGCTCTCTGAGCCGACGATCTATTTTAATAGAGAGCTCCATGAGTTTATCAAGGTTCTCAGGAGCGGGATACTGAAGGAGGCTGTCTTTTATAGATTCAGATAAGCCGAGGCGAAACTGACTGCGCAGGGCAGGATCATTCCAGCCACAGTCGTTCGACCAACGGCGAAACTCCGTACAATAATTCTCTGCAGGATTCCTACCCTGTCTTAGAGCACGCAACTGACTTTCTGCGGATGCCTCTCTATCAGGGTCGTCATACAATAGCCCTAAAGATTTCAAAAAAGCGTCTACAGACGATAAGGCCGGATCGTCTGTCTTTAAACCAAAAGCCCAGGTCTGAGGATCCCCCTGAAGCAGAGAAATTATAATTCCAACCCGCTGAGCCTCCGTACCTGAGGAAACTGGTCTTAAACGAAAATACAGTTTACAAGACTCTTTAAAATTAAAAAACTGTTTTCTATCCCCAGAAAATCGGTCAGGCAGATGCATTTTTGGTTCAGGGATGACCCTCGGGGAAGTCCGTAACAGATCTTCCTGTGAGCTCACCCGGAGGGACAGATCCTGAACCATCTGGGTAAGTTCCTGAATCTGACTAACCAAAAACTGGCCAGGATTTGGCCCAACACCGGTGGGATTCATGAGGCCGACAAAATTCTCCCTACTGGATAAGTGAAAAAATTAACTCCTGTTGAAATTTTTTCTTTTGTCTGGCCGGTGATAATGTTACGATTCCTGTACTCCAGACTGGAGAAGATCTTATGGCAGAGATCTGAGTACAGGAATGAAATACAGGTTGTGGGAGCTGGAGAGCCTAGTAACCCCTGGCGCCCTAACTCCGTTGTCTCGCCCGTGTTATCAGAAATCCCCTGCGAGACTATGGTTGCTTGAGCCCATGGCAGCCGCGTTCGAAGGGCGGATTATGTCTGCCCAACCCCGATGCCCCCGCAGGTCTTAATGGGAGACAAGGGGAAGTCCGAGACAGGGAGATAACAAGGGGCCCTCTGACTAAGCAACCAAGCCAGGGGTTACAAGCTAACTTAACTAAATCAAAAGGTATGTGCGGACTAGCCGCCAGGGAAAAGGACAACCAAGGATCCACGGATCCGACACTCCTATCCGGCACCGCTGGACACCAGAGTGGATCTTGTGGAAGCGGAATCCTCCGCAAAGCTCCAGAACTCAAAATAAACACAATAATAAATAGTAGCGGACAAGCCGCAACACACGGCTGCGCCGCGACTCACGAACACCACCAGATGTTAAAGGTGCTCGGTCAGACTCCAGGAACAGATGGTAACTTCCGAGTACTGGATCACTGAGAACAGGAACAAACGAACAGACCGGGACTGGGAACTCTCTCTGCAGCAGAATCAGGCAAACAGGAAGCTATCACCGGCGTCTGTGAGGAGTCCTGGGAGTGCTTTTAACAGAGAGTCTTCCAATCAGCTGTTTGGAGGCTGATTGGATTAAATGCCATGCAGCTGACAAGCTGCATGGCCAGGGAAACAGATGAGTGATAATTACAACATGCCGTGCAGCTGCATGCTACACAGCCAGGAAACCAGTGATGATATAAACTTAGACCCAGCAACGGGGAACACGATCCGACAGTGGCGTCCCCGTTGCTAGGCGCCGGCCGCACTGACGAGCGGACCCTCGGCGCCTAACAAATATTGCCTCAGACGAGACGAATAAAATCATGAAAAAGCACTGGCACTTTATCCAAACTGATAACAAGTTGAAATTACAGAATACTAAGATCGTTGTTATCAACGATCAAAAAATTTAAGAGATATGCTAGTTAAAACGGACATTTCCCTCAAAACAAAATCTGTCAGTACTACCTTTCTGACAACCCGCAAACTCGGCTGCTTCATTTGCTCTTGTACAACATGCCAATATCTCATTCCAGGAGACACCTTTTGCCACCCACATTTGGGCCACAAAATACACATCCAACACCATCTCACATGTGAATCCACTTTTGTGACCTACCAAATCATCTGTCCATGCGGCCTCAGTTACGTCGGCAAGACTAAGAGAAAATTTAAGGAAAGGATGACAGCCCACAGATCGGCCATCAGAATGGCCATATCCAAAGGGACAAGTGAACAACCGGTGGCACGCCACTTCGTAACCTTGAAACACCCCTTGGCCAGCCTATGTTACCGCATGATAGACCACATTCCTACCAGGATCAGAGCGGAGATAGACACAAGGCTCTCCTGAGATGTGAATCCAGATGGATTCAGAAATTTGATATGATTATACCACGAGGACTAAATGAAGCATTACCATTAGCATGTTTCTTCTAACCTCTTATAAGAATGTCTTGTACATCATTGGCGCACCACTGGTTAATATTGGTGATTAATGCTCACATTCGGTGTCCCCTGGTTAGATCTCATCTAGTTATTGGTCCATTTATTTATCATTTGAGTCATTTGAGTCAGTTGTTTCTTATATTAAGTGTCAGCTTATTGCTGCATGTGATGCATTCCCTATTATGCAGTCCCCCACAGATCCCTTGCAGTGGCTTTAGCATCCCCCTTATTCTCAGTGTTTAGGTCATTATTATAGGGCACCCCATATCTTCATGTGGCTCTCAACATACCAATTATCACTGTACTCTCCTATTACTGAGGATCCCCTCCACAAGCCTCTATGCTTTGTTTACATACAGGAGAGTTACACCGGGTTTCCATGGTGACGGGTCTCTCACTGACGTGCATCACGCTATACGCGATGACGTCATCACACTGCGCCACAGCAGGCGAACGGGTCCCCGACGAACGGACGCCACACACAGCACTTTGGTGAAGGGTATAAGGTAAGCACATTTTTGCATTGCTCATTTTCCTGATGACAATTTTATTAGTAAAATTGAAACGTTGAAGTTTGGACAGTGGTGATTTCTTCCTTGTCAGCCTGAGTGCCGCCGCCGCCTGCATTGTATTTACCTTATTGGAATGTGAGGGCACCAGGGAACACTGAACCAGTTATTGGAGTGCCGGACCCTCTGCATCATATATATATATATATATATATACAGATGTAAGGATACCTTAAATAAGAATATCATGCACAGCACTGCTGAGAAGTGTACAGCATAGTTGTCAGCGACTTTTCTGGGCCTCTCCAGACCCTGGGATTACAGCAGCCTGATGATAGGGTCCGGAGAGGCCCAGAAACATTGCTGACAACTATGCTGTAAAAACTCATTGAATACAGACTTTTTTATTTCTCAGCAGTGCTGTGCATGATATTCTTATTTAAAGGTATCCTTACATCTGCATGTTTAATTTAGCAAGGGCACGCTGGATGCTGTGACTACACATCATTGAGTGCCGGATTATTGGTGGTATATATATATATATATATATATATATATACTAGGTGATTCATCGCGCCCTACAGGCGCTCTTCACACCGTCGTTAGGGGCTACGCCCTGTTAACCCCTGCACGCCTTTGAACATACGCAGGCCGGTAGATAACAGAACCAGAAATGCAGGGCAGTATAGAGGGCATACAGAAATGGGTTCCGGTTGAGAAAAGGTAGACAGGTGTAGGGGGGGAGAAAGGGAATGTACAGAAAAACGCTGTGCGATGGGTAAAGGATAGGGAGAGGCAGGGTGGTAGGGAGAGGATAAAAGAGAGGGAAGGTGTTAGACAGAAAATAGCGTTGCAAGAGGCTACGACCTGTTAACCCCTGCACGGGCTTCAGCTGTGCTATAATTGTTATTATATGGAGTACTACCTTCACAAAAGTTTATGCTATTGGGTAAATATTGCAAGGGGGAAGGGCGTGCGATTGTCAAGGGGGCGTAGCCCTTTGTGAGGGCGTGAAGAGTGGCCGCAGGGCACAATGAATAACATAGTGTAGTATATACTGCTAGTGTATGTAGCGCAGCTTATACACACAGTGGCCACAGGTATCAGAGCCGCATATACATACAATGGACACAGGTAGCTGAGCCGCTTATACACACAATGGCCACAGGTAATGGAGCCGCGTATCCACACAGTGGCCAGAGGTAGCAAGCCAGCTTATACACACAATACTCACAGGTAGCAGAGCCGCTTATACACACAATAACCACAGGTAGCAGAGCCGCTTATACACACAGGGCCCACAGGTAGCAGCGCAGCTTATACACACAGCACCCACAGGTAGCAGCGCAGCTTATACACACAGTGGCCACAGGTATCAGAGCCACGTATCCACACAGTGGCCAGAGGTAGCAGGGCAGCTTATACACACAATACCCAATGGTAGCAGAGCCACTTATACACACAGCGCCCACAGGCAGCAGAGCCGCTTATACACACAGTGCCCACAGGTAGCAGAGCCGCTTATACACACAGCGCCCACAGGTAGCAGAGATGCTTATACACACAGTGGCCACAGGTAGCAGAGCCGCTTATACACACAGTGCCCACAGGTAGCAGCGCCACTTATACACAATGGCCACAGGTAGCAGTGTCGCTTAGACACATAATGGCCACAGTATTACTTTTTTTAATTAATCCAATGTCCACTGGTAGCATCTATACTCACAGAAGTTCAGTGTGTGTGTGGGGTGTTTGGAAAGAGGGTGGGTTCAGTGAGGTGGAGGTGCCTATCCGTGCCGCTGATCACCCTGATTCAGGGAATCACTTGTAGCGGCTGCGGATGGTGTCCGAGGTGCTACGTGTGATGGAGGTGTGGGTGCGGGAGGGGGTCTAGAAGTGTTGCGGGTGGTGGAGGGGTGGGTGCAGTGGCACGGATGGCGGAAAGGGTGCAGAGGTGCTGTGGGTGGGGGAGGGGTAGGTGTGGAGGGGGCGCGGATGGGGGAGGGGGTGCGGGTGGGGGAGGTGTGGGTGTGGAAGGGGAGTGTAGATGCTGTTGGTGGGGGAGGGGTGGGTGTGGGGGGGCTGTGGATGAAGGAGGGGGTCTGGAGGTGGTGTGCGTGGGGGAGGGGCGATGTAGTGGGAGTGTTTTTGGGGGGGTGGGGTTGCAGGGGGGGTGAGGTTGGGTTCTAGAAGTGCTGTGGGTGGAGGAGGGGTGGCTGCAGGGGAGCCGTGGATGGGGTCCGGAGGTGCTGTAGGAGATGGTCCAGAGGTGCTGCGGGTGGGGGAGGTGTGGTAGGCCCACAAATGGGGGAAGGTGTCTATAGATGATGTGGGTGGGGGAGGGGCCGAGGGGCTGGGGTTGGGGGAGTGGCGGCTGCGGGGGCGTGGTGGGGGTCCGGATGCACTGTGGGCAGGGGTAGGGGTGGAGGGTGCTGCGGGTATGGGTGCTACGGGTGGGGGAGGGGGCGGGAGTGCAGCGGGTGGGAGGGGGATGTTGTGGATGGGGGGGCGTGTGCCGCGGGGGGGCAGATGTGGTAAATGCTGTTGGTGCCGCGGGTGGGTGGAGTGGAGGGTGTGGGGGTGTAGCGGGGGGGAGAGGTGGGTATGGGGGTGCCATGGGTGGGGGAGGGGTGGTGGGTGCTGCAGGTGTGGGTGCTACGGGTGGCGGAGGGACGTGTTCCGCGGGTGAGGGGCGGATGTAGTAGACGCTGTGGGTGCCGCGGGTGGGGGAGGTGCGGGTGGGGTGGAGGGTGAGGGGGGGAGAGGTGGGTATGGAGGTGGGTTGGGGGAGGGTGGGGTGGAGGGTGCGGGGGTGTAGTGGGGTGAGAAGTGGGTATGGGGGTGGGGGAGGTACAGGTGTGCCGCGGGTGGGGGATGGGCGGGGGTTTTGCGGGTTGTGGGTGATACGGGTAGGGGAGGGGGCGGGAGTGCCGGGGGTGGGGGCCGGATGTGTTGGGTGCCGCGGGTGGGGAAGGGGAGGGGGGTGCTGCGGGCAGGAGTGCCGTGGATGGGGGAGGGACGGGGGTGCTGCGGGTGTGGGTGCTACGGGTGGGGTAGGGGACGCGATACAGATGTGGTGGATGCAGCGGATGTGGTGGATACTGTGGGTGGCGCGGGTGGGGGAGGTGCGGGGGTGCAACAGGTGGAGGAGGGGGGAGGGAGTGCCGCGGCTGGGGGAGGGGCGGGGGGTGCTGCAGGTGTGGGTGCCACCAGTGGGAGGGTGCGGGGTGGCGCGGGGCGGGTGGGGTGGAGGGTGCGGGAGTGTCGAGGGGGGGTGGGTATGGGGGGCGGGGGTGTCGCGGTTTGTGGGTGCTATGGGTGGGGGAGGGGCGGGAATGCTGCAGGTGGGGGAGGGGCAAGTGCCGTGGGTGGGGGAGGGATGTGGTGGGTACTGCGGGTTGGGTGGAGGGTGCGGGGGTGTAGCGGGGGGGAGAGGTGGGTATGGGGGTGAGGGAGGTGCGGGGGGTGCTAGGGGTGGGCAGGAGTGCAGCGCACGGGGGAGGGGCGTGTGCCGCGGGTGGGTGCTGATGTGGTGGATGCTGTGGGTGCCGCTTGTTGGGGAGGGGCGGGTGGGGTGTAGGGTGCAGGGGTGTAGCAGGGTGGGGGAGGTGCGGGGGTGGTGCGGGTGGGGTAGGGGGTGCTACGGGTGGGGGAGGGAGTGCAGCGGGCGGGGGTGGGCGTGTGGTGCGAGTGGGGGGGCAGATGTGGTGGATGCTGTGGGTGTCGTGGGTGGGGGAGGTGCGGGGGGAGAGGTGGGTATGGGGGTGGGGTAGGGGCGGGTGGGGTGGAGGGTGCAGGGGTGTATTGGGGGGGAGAGATGGGTATGGGGTTGGGGGAGGTGCGGGGGTGCTGCGGGGGGGGGGCAGGAGTTTTGCGGGTTGTGGGTAATACGGGTGGGGGAGGGGGTGGGAGTGCCTCGGGTGGGGGAGGAGCGAGTGCCAGGGTGGGGGATAGATGTGGTGGGTGCGGCGGGTGGGGAAGGGGAGGGGGGTGCTGCGGGTGGGGGCGCGAGTGCCACGGGTGGGGGAGGGGCGGGGGGTGCTGCGGGTGTGGGTGGTACGGGTGAGGGAGGGGGTGAGAGTGCCGACATTGGGGGCGGATGTGGTGGATACTGTGGGTGCCGCAGGTGGGGGAGCCGCGGGTGGTGGTGGGGTGGAGGGTGTAGCGTGGGGAGAGGTGGGTATGGGGGTGGGAGAGGGGCGGGGGTGCCGCGGGTGGGGGAGGGGTGGGGGTGCCGGTGTTTGAGGGTGCTACGGGTGGGGAAGGGGGCGGGAGTGGTGCGGGTGGGGGAGGGGCGTGTACCGTGGGTGGAGGACAGATGTGGTGGGTGGTGTGGGTGCCACGGGTGGGGGAAGGGCGGGGGGTGCAGCGGGTGGGGGATGGGGTGCTGCAGATGTGGGTGCTACAGGTGGGGGAGGGGGCGGGAGTGCCGTGGGTGGGGGAGGGGCATGTACCGCGGGTGCTGGAGGGGCGGGAGTGGCGCGGGTGGGGAGGGGTGGGGGGTGCTTCAGGTGTGGGTGCAATGGGTGGGGGAGGGGGCGAGAGTGCGGTGCGTGGGGGAGGGGCATCTGCCGCGGGTGCTGGAGGGGCGGGAGTGCCGTGGGTGGGGGAGGGGCGGGTGGTGCTTCAGGTGTGGTTTATACGGGTGGGGGAGGGGGCGGGAGTGCCGCGGGTGGGGGAGGGGTGTCTGCCGCGGGTGGGGGAGGGGCGGGTGTGCCACGGGTGGGGGAGGGGCGGGGGGTGCTTCAGGTGTGGGTGCAATGGGTGGGGGAGGGTGCGAGAGTGCCGCGGGTGGGGGAGGGGAGTCTGCCGTGGGTGGGGGAGGGGCGGGAGTGCCTCGGGTGGGGGAGGGGCGGGGGGTGCTGCAGATGTGGGTGCAATGGGTGGGGGAGGGGGTGGGAGTGCCGTGGGTGGGGGATGGGCGTCTGCCGCGGGTGGGGAAGGAGTGCCACGGGTGGGCGTGGGGCGCTGCAGGTGTATGTGCCGCGGGTGGGAGGGTGCGGGGTGGCGCAGGGCATGTGCCGCGGGTGGGGGGCGTATATTGTGGAGGCTGTGGGTGCCGCGGGTGGGAGGGGGGCAGGTGCGGCAGGCCAAGGTCGTCCACAGCATTCTCAGCCGCACTGTCTAGCAAGACTCACCGGCTGCAGTGTCACAACTCACCAGGGTGCAGGGAGTGTACGGGGAGGAGGGAAAGAGGGGACTAGGCGGAGATGGGGAGGGGACTGGGTGGGGATGGGCGGACCGAGGGAGGGGGACTGTTCCTGGCCTGCATCCAGCCACCCAGATCTGTACCTGTGACTCCGCCCAGCATTAGAAATGCAGGCACAGAGTCACAGGGCTAATATATAGGAGATATATATATACACATATATATATATATATACAGTATATATATATATATATATATATATATATATATTTCTGTACAGTCCACACTCTAGCCTTGTGTATCAGCTGCTGGGTTGGCATCCATATAGACATGTGTCACCTGGACCAGTCCATTCAAATATAGAGATAAATATCAGGAGCACACACCAGTCTTCATAAGCATTTTATTTAGTAGTAACATCAGGAAATCAGCATAGGGGTATCAACGTTTCAGTCCCATGTGGGGACCTTTGTCAAGATCACCAACCAGTGTGAGTAACCCACATTTATACCCATACAGCCCTCCCCCTTATTAGATAACAAGAGACACCTGTGTTATAATTTAAAATATATAGAAAGCGCAAATTATATCAGCACAAACATCACTTGACATGACATAACCACATATATAGACATACACCACAATTAAATTAAAATCAGTGCGTACAACTCACAATAATATACTTAAACAGCACAGCAGAGAGGTTTGCGTTCCACTGCGCCGCACTTCCGGTAATTTGGAACGCATCTTCCGGTCACATGACCGGAAGTGCGTGGTAATACAAAGTAAAGCATCAGAAAAGCGTCCCCATGGCAACCCGATCCTTCCAATGCATACAAAACACTTCAATGCCATCTTATTGGTCCTCCAATACCAAAAATGCATACATAGATGCCCATAGTATATTAGCCAACAGTGTATGGGCACACAAGTATGTGTGGGTGTGCACACTTGTGTGCCCATACACATATATACACTCATACACTGTGCACTTATTTTTGTGCAATTGGGAATACTGTCTGTGCACTGACGCATGCAGATAGCTGATATATTGCACTCCATTAAGTGTGTACTCACAGTACAATGCTAGCTTAATGATACAACACATTACTATATGTTGCACTGTTGGTTAATATACTATGGGCATCTATTCAGGTGTGGGTTATACGGGTGGGGGAGGGGGCGGGAGTGCCGCGGGTGGGGGAGGGGCGTCTGGCGCTGGTGGGGGAGGGGCGGGTGTGCCGCGGGTGGGGGAGGGGCGGGGGGTGCTTCGGGTGTGGGTGCAATGGGTGGGGGAGGGTGCGAGAGTGCCGCGGGTGGGGGAGGGGAGTCTGCCGTGGGTGGGGGAGGGACGGGAGTGCCGTGGGTGGGGGAGGGGCGGGGGGTGCTGCAGATGTGGGTGCAATGGGTGGGGGAGAGGGTGGGAGTGCCGTAGGTGGGGGATGGGCATCTGCCGCGGGTGGGGGAGGGAGTGCCGCGGGTGGGCGAGGGGCGCTGCAGGTGTGGGTGCCGCGGGTGGGAGGGTGCGGGGTGGCGCAGGGCATGTGCCGCGGGTGGGGGGCGTATATTGTGGAGGCTGTGGGTGCCGCGGGTGGGAGTGGGGCAGGTGCGGCAGGCCGAGGTCATCCACAGCATTCTCAGCCGCACTGTCTAGCAAGACTCACCGGCTGCAGTGTCACAACTCACCAGGGTGCAGGGAGTGTACGGGGAGGAGGGAAAGAGGGGACTGGGCGGAGATGGGGAGGGGACTGGGCAGGGATGGGCGGACCGAGGGAGGGGGACTGTTCCTGGCCTGCATCCAGCCACCCAGATCTGTGCTGTGACTCCGCCCAGCATTAGAAATGCAGGCACAGAGTCACAGGGCTAATATATAGGAGATATATATATACACATAACAGAAAGTGAAATGAAGGTCAAAAAATTAGAAAAAGACATCATAGTGACAAAAGTAAACAAGTTTAAAAGAGATACGGCAGATTATAGAGAAGGAAATGTAAGAAGCTGGCCGGCAGCCAATAGGCCATGGAAGAACAATCAGTACAGCCAGCACCGCACATATGATGGCCAATGGCAAAAAGTGTACAAAGGCCCGCAGAATAAATACATTAGCAGGAAAAATGAAATACAGGTGAAAAATAGGTATGAGGTTTTGGCATCTCCCAATGGGTTACAACAAGAAAGACGTTTTTTTCAGAGGGGACAATATGGGAGGGAAAGGAATCAGCTAGGAGACAGGGGAAGTCAGGCGAGTCCGAACACTTATGGGAAAAGAAAAAAGGAAGATATAGGAGAGGTAAGAGAGGTGGAAAAAGAAACAAAAATGAGAAAACAGGGACCGTGGGACAAGTAGGGGTATTTAATCTGTCAGAATACATATTAACTAAAAATGAACAACAGTTATTATCAAAAGGGTTAACATTTTCTCCCAATAAATCCCCTGATGGATTCCAATTATTTATAGACACTAACAAATTTGTTAGAAATCTAACCTTAAAACGACATTTTAATAAAGATAATAAAGATAAGGGGGAAGAAGAGACTCATGGGGATAAGAAGGTTTTAAAGAAAAAATCTACCTTTTACCCAGTGGAATCCAGAGGTAGCTACATTGAGACATTTGCTAGCCTGGTACATAAAGATATGAACAACCTGTGTAACAATGTAGGAAGAGAAAAAGACAATTTAAGTAGAGGTGAAAGGGAAGCAATTAGAACCCTGGAAAAAAACAATGGGATAATAATAAGATCAGCAGACAAAGGGGGAGGGGTAGTGGTGCTAAATAAAAAAGACTATGAGGCAGAATGTAATAGGTTGTTGAGTGATATTACAACCTATGAACAATTAGAGAATGATCCCATAGAAAGAATACTAATTGAAGTCAGCCAATTGCTAGCCAATGGATTAAATGATGGTGCAATCACTTTAGATGAATATAATTATATGGTAAATACTAAACCATTAACTCCGATATTTTACAGTGTACCGAAGATACACAAACGACTAGATAAACCTCCGGGACGCCCAATAATATCAGGGATCAATTCTTACAGTTCCAGAATATCAGAATATGTAGACATCCAAATAAAACAATATGTCACACAATTAGATACATTTATAAAAGATTCAACTCAAGTACTGGGAATCCTAGAAGCGTTTAAATGGGAGACAGATTTTTTATGGGCAACAATAGATGTTGAGGCCCTTTACACGTGTATACCGCACCAAAAAGGGTTAGAGGCAGTGGGTGAATTCATGGAAAATGACCCTTCAGTTAGCACAGTAAAAAAAGAGTATGTTTTGAAGTGTATAGAATACATACTAACAAATAATTATTTTCGGTTTAAGGATGAATATTACATGCAGCGAAGGGGCGTGGCTATGGGAACACCTTATGCTCCAAATCTAGCTAATTTATATTTGGGAAAATGGGAAAAAGAAATGATACTAAATAATAACCCATATACAGATAATATAAAGTTAATAAAAAGGTTTATAGATGATATAGTGATAGTATGGAGGGGAGAAATTTCAATATTTGAGGATTTTATGAAATATTTACACAGTAACACTCACAACCTCAAATTCACGTATAATATAAATAAACAAAGGATAGAGTTTTTAGATCTGGTTCTGGATAGCACAAGTTGTACAACAGGAGATCAAGTAGCCACATACACCCACATTAAAAAAAGTGGATTGTAATAGCTATGTCCACTTCCACAGCTGTCATCATAATAAATGGGTATCAAATATACCCTACTCGCAGTTCATTAGACTGCGACGAAACTGCTCTACATTAGAAAAATATAATGAGCAGGCAGAGATATATGGACAGAGATTTAGAGATAAGGGGTATCCGGAACGACTCATTAACGACTCAATATTGAAAGCTAAAAATAGAGATAGAAATGAACTAGTAAGATACAAAATGAAGGAGCCAACTAATAAGTTCAATAATATCCCATATGTCACCACATATAACAGTAGGTTGGGAGATGTTACAAAAATCATAGAAAAACATTGGGGGGTACTAGAATTGGACCCAGTATTAAAAGGAATATTACCAGAGAAACCAAAAATTATATGCCGTAAAACAAAAAATTTAAAATCAATAATAGCACCAAGCAACCCTTTATTAAAAGAGGAGGGCAGCAAATTAGGATGGCTAAGTCAGCTACAAGGTTTTTTCCCATGTAATAAATGTAAAATATGCAAATTAGCAAGTAGGGATAATAAAAAGATCTGGAGCCATGATAAACAAAAATCCTGGATGATAAAAGGAAAATTAAATTGTCTGAGTACACATGTAATATATATGTTGGAGTGTAAATGCGGTAAAAGATATATAGGGAAAACCAAAAGGCAACTTAAAATAAGAATTTTGGAGCACACAAGAAACATTGTTAACAAAGTGCTTAATCATAGCGTGCCCCGCCACTTCCAACAATGTTGTAATTCCAGGGTGGAAAACTTATCCTTTAAAGCCATAGAACAGGTTCATTTGGGAAATAGAGGGGGGGACATTTTAAAATTGTTGTCTCAGAGAGAAACCTTCTGGATCTATACGTTAGGCACATTAACCCCAGACGGATTGAACGAGGGATGCGATATCGTGCCGTTTCTGTAATAATGACCGGGAAAATCTCTCCATTAAGTGTGTACTCACAGTACAATGCTAGCTTAATGATACAACACATTACTAAATGTTGCACTGTTGGCTAATATACTATGGGCATCTATGTATGCATTTTTGGTATTGGAGGACCAATAGGATGGCATTGAAGTGTTTTGTATGCATTGGAAGGATCGGGTTGCCATGGGGATGCTTTTCTGATGCTTTACTTTGTATTACCACGCACTTCCGGTCATGTGACCGGAAGATGCGTTCCAAATACCGGAAGTGCGGCGCAGTGGAACGCAAACCGCTCTGCTGTGCTGTTTAAGTATATTATTGTGAGTTGTACGCACTGATTTTAATTTAATTGTGGTGTATGTCTATATATGTGGTTATGTCATGACAAGTGATGTTTGTGCTGATATATTTTGCGCTTTCTATATATTTTTAATTATAACACAGGTGTCTCTTGTTATCTAATAAGGGGGAGGGCTGTATGGGTATAAATGTGGGTTACTCACACTGGTTGGTGATCTTGACAAAGGTCCCCACATGGAACCGAAACGTTGATACCCCTATGCTGATTTCCTGATGTTACTACTAAATAAAAGGCTTATGAAGACTGGTGAGTGCTCCTGATATATATATATATATATATATATATACTGCTCAAAAAAATAAAGGGAACACTAAAATAACACATCCTAGATCTGAATGAATTAAATATTCTTATTAAATACAACAAAATCACACAAAACTTATCAATGGAAATCAAATTTATTAACCCATGGAGGTCTGGATATGGAGTCACACTCAAAATTAAAGTTGAAAAACACACTACAGGCTGATCCATGCTGATCCAACTTTGATGTAATGTCCTTAAAACAAGTCAAAATGAGGCTCAGTAGTGTGTGTGGCCTCCACGTGCCTGTATGACCTCCATACAATGCCTGGGCATGCTCCTGATGAGGTGGCGGATGGTCTCCTGAGGGATCTCCTCCCAGACCTGGACTAAAGCATCTGCCAACTCCTGGACAGTCTGTGGTGCAACGTGGCGTTGGTGGATGGAGCGAGACATGATGTCCCAGATGTGCTCAATTGGATTCAGGTCTGGGGAACGGGCGGGCCAGTCCATAGCATCAATGCCTTCATCTTGCAGGAACTGCTGACACACTCCAGCAACATGAGGTCTAGCATTGTCTTGCATTAGGAGGAACCCAGGGCCAAACGCACCAGAATATGGTCTCACAAGGGGTCTGAGGATCTCATCTCGGTACCTAATGGCAGTCAGGCTACCTCTGGTGAGCACATGGAAGGCCCCAAAGAAATGCCACCCCACACCATTACTGACCCACTGCCAAACCGGTCATGCTGGAGGATGTTGCAGGCAGCAGAATGTTCTCCTTGGCGTCTCCAGACTCTGTCACGTCTGTCACATGTGCTCATTGAGAACCTGCTTTCATCTGTGAAGAGCACAGGGCGCCAGTGGCGAATTTGCCAATCTTGGTGTTCTCTGGCAAATGCCAAACGTACTGCACGGTGTTGGGCTGTAAGCACAACCCCCACCTTTGGACGTCGGGCCCTCATACCACCCTCATGGAGTCTGTTTCTGATCGTTTGAGTAGACACCTGCACATTTGTGGTTTGCTGGAGGTCATTTTGCAGGGCTCTGGCAGTGCTCCTCCTGTTCCTCCTTGCACAAAGGTGGAGGTAGCGGTCCTGCTGCTGGGTGGTTGCCCTCCTACGGCCTCCTCCACATCTCCTGATGTACTGGCCTGTCTCCTGGTAGCGTCTCCATGCTCTGGACACTACGCTGACAAACACAGCAAACCTTCTTGCCACAGCTCGCATTGATGTGCCATCCTGGATGAGCTGCACTACCTGAGCCACTTGTGTGGGTTGTAGACTCCATCTCATGCTACCACTAGAGTGAAAGCATAGGAGCTGAGAAGTGGTCTGCGGTCACCACCTGCAGAAAAACTCCTTAATTGGGGGTGTCTTGCTAATTGCCTATAATTCCCACCTGTTGTCTATTCCATTTGCACAACAGCATGTGAAATTGATTGTCAATCAGTGTTGTTTCCTAAGTGGACAGTTTGATTTCACAGAAGTGTGATTGACTTGGAGTTACATTGTGTTGTTTAAGTATTCCCTTTATTTTTTTGAGCAGTATATATATATATATATATATATAAGTATACTGCTGGATCGGCACTCTTCACAATCATAAACACAGTACCTGCGTGCCCTCGTAAAAATCAATAGATAGCATAGAACTCTCCTAGCAGGGGGAGTAAAACGCGGCACTGCAGGCTTTATGAAAAATGCAAAACTTTACTTCAACGTTTCGGGACCCAAAGTCCCGTCGTCAGGAAATAGAATCATACACGAAATAATATGCAGTGCTCTTACCTTATATCCCCTGGGCGTCCCATTCTCCCTCTCGTCACTTCACAGACTACAACAGAGCCGAGGCGCCGCCAGCGGGACCAGGAGGGCGTGTCGCAGATAGGTGACGTCAGACCCACAGTTCCCCACGGTTGCTAGGCAACCGTCTGGTGCGTCTCCCCGTGCCCTGCGCTGTCTGTAAGGAACAAAGATTGGGAGACTTTGAAACCCATTAACACACCAAGTGATTAAAAACATAACATGTAAGCAATGTTCCATGTGGAATCAGGCAGATCAGATATACAATAGTAATCAATACCATGATTAATGAATAAATAGTGAAACATTTGATGATTCCTAAGAGAAAGAAGATTAGTGGCCTTATGATACAAAAGCAATGGTTAGAACAATACTGGGATATCAAGCAATATAATAGTTAACCCTAGATCAAGGAATTCCATGCAATGCGTTCGTTAAGACCATTCGGTGCCACCGTATCCAAACGGAATATCCAAGAAGCTTCCATTCGCAGTAAGGCCTTGGTACGATCTCCACCCCTATTGGATGGGGGTATTTGGTCAATGATCATGTATGTCAAACTCGAAATTGGGTGGTGCTTATCCCTGAAGTGTGTTGCAACAGGCTGATCATTGGGCTTCCCATTCACAGCTGCCTTGATGGCAGAGCGATGTAGAGCCATTCGCTCTTTAAATTTATGTGTGGTCATCCCTACGTAGTATAATTTGCATGGGCAAATTATTAGGTATACTACAAACCGAGAGTCACAGGAAAGATGGTGCCTAATTTTATATTCAAGTCCATTGTGTGGATGTTTGAAGCTGGAGCCAGTCAGAAGAAACTTGCACGTTTCGCACTTCGGACATTTGTAGCAACCAATTCTGCCATAGGTAGATCTTTTGGAGGGAATGGTAATATCTGTATGAACTAGGTGATCCCGCAAATTACGGCCTCTTCGATAACATGTAATTGGTCGGACATCTTTAAGTCCCTTTAGTGAATGATCAGTAGATACGATCGGCCAGAGAGCTTTACAAGCCTGTGGGACAAGAGCACTCGCTGTATCAAATGTAGTTATCCATGGGAAAACATCAGTTCTTGGTCCCTTGGGTGTTGTTTGTAATAAATCAAATCTGTTGAGAGCCATGACTCTGTCTTTAGTCTGGCGAAGTCTCTTCAAATTATACCCCCTGTCATGAAACTTGTGAAGAACTTGATCCAGTTGGCCTGAAAGATCTTGTGTGTCACTGCAGATCCGTGCCACTCTTAGCATCTGGGAATAGGGAAGCCCATTTTTCAACGGAGGGGGATGATGACTACTCGCCAGAAGAAGAGTATTTCGGTCGGTTTCTTTATTATAAACTGAAGTAGAAATACAGTTATTATGAATTTTGATTTCTACATCCAGAAAAGAAATTGATTGTTTGCTCCACTTATACGTAAATTTAATGGGATTGTCCATGCAGTTAATCTCTTGCATCATGGAAGTAAACAAGTCAGGGCCCCCATCCCAAAGCATAAACAGGTCGTCTATGTAACGACAGAATAGACGAATATTATTATGATACTTCCCAGAAAAAAACATCAAGTTCTCTTGTTTAAACATATATATATTAGCATAGGCCGGAGCGACTGCCGATCCCATTGCGCAGCCTGCTTGTTGTAAATAGATATGTCCATCAAACATAAAATAATTCCGATTCAAGATCAGTTCAAGTAATCTCAGGAGGAGGTCAAAATCCATTTCCAACCCAGTAGTATGTTGTACAAGAAAATCTTTCATTGCCAATAGGCCATCTTTATGGGGGATTGAATTATACAAGCTCTCAACATCCATCACACACATAATGGTGTCATCAGGAATATCAGTGATATCCAGAAGTAAATTCAGCAATATTTAGATATCCTACTTTAACCACATATTGTTAAGCGTCCCACATATTTGAAAGACACCACGAATTTCCTGAATTTACTTCTGGATATCACTGATATTCCTGATGACACCATTATGTGTGTGATGGATGTTGAGAGCTTGTATACTTCAATCCCCCATAAAGATGGCCTATTGGCAATGAAAGATTTTCTTGTACAACATACTACTGGGTTGGAAATGGATTTTGACCTCCTCCTGAGATTACTTGAACTGATCTTGAATCGGAATTATTTTATGTTTGATGGACATATCTATTTACAACAAGCAGGCTGCGCAATGGGATCGGCAGTCGCTCCGGCCTATGCTAATATATATATGTTTAAACAAGAGAACTTGATGTTTTTTTCTGGGAAGTATCATAATAATATTCGTCTATTCTGTCGTTACATAGACGACCTGTTTATGCTTTGGGATGGGGCCCCTGACTTGTTTACTTCCATGATGCAAGAGATTAACTGTATGGACAATCCCATTAAATTTACGTATAAGTGGAGCAAACAATCAATTTCTTTTCTGGATGTAGAAATCAAAATTCATAATAACTGTATTTCTACTTCAGTTTATAATAAAGAAACCGACCGAAATACTCTTCTTCTGGCGAGTAGTCATCATCCCCCTCCGTTGAAAAATGGGCTTCCCTATTCCCAGATGCTAAGAGTGGCATGGATCTGCAGTGACACACAAGATCTTTCAGGCCAACTGGATCGAGTTCTTCACAGGTTTCATGACAGGGGGTATAATTTGAAGAGACTTCGCCAGACTAAAGACAGAGTCATGGCTCTCAACAGATTTGATTTATTACAAACAACACCCAAGGGACAAAGAACTGATGTTTTCCCATGGATAACTACATTTGATACAGCGAGTGCTCTTGTCCCACAGGCTTGTAAAGCTCTCTGGCCAATCGTATCTACTGTTCATTCACTAAAGGGACTTAAAGATGTCCGACCAATGACATGTTATCGAAGAGGCCGTAATTTGCGGGATCACCTAGTTCATACAGATATTACCATTCCCTCCAAAAGATCTACCTATGGCAGAATTGGTTGCTACAAATGTCCGAAGTGCGAAACGTGCAAGTTTCTTCTGACTGGCTCCAGCTTCAAACATCCACACAATGGACTTGAATATAAAATTAGGCACCATCTTTCCTGTGACTCTCGGTTTGCAGTATACCTAATAATTTGCCCATGCACATTATACTACGTAGGGATGACCACACGTAAATTTAAAGAGCGAATGGCTCTACATCGCTCTGCCATCAAGGCAGCTGTGAATGGGAAGCCCAATGATCAGCCTGTTGCAACACACTTCAGGGATAAGCACCACCCAATTTCGAGTTTGACATACATGATCATTGACCAAATACCCCCATCCAATAGGGGTGGAGATCGTACCAAGGCCTTACTGCGAATGGAAGCTTCTTGGATATTCCGTTTGGATACGGTGGCACTGAAATGGTCTTAACGAACGCATTGCATGGAACTCCTTGATCTAGGGTTAACTATTATATTGCTTGATATCCCAGTATTGTTCTAACCATTGCTTTTGTATCATAAGGCCACTAATCATCTTTCTCTTAGGAATCATCAAATGTTTCACTATTTATTCATTAATCATGGTATTGATTACTATTGTATATCTGATCTGCCTGATTCCACATGGAACATTGCTTACATGTTATGTTTTTAATCACTTGGTGTGTTAATGGGTTTCAAAGTCTCCCAATCTTTGTTCCTTACAGACAGCGCAGGGCACGGGGAGACGCACCAGACGGTTGCCTAGCAAACGTGAGGAACTGTGGGTCTGACGTCACCTATCTGCGACACGCCCTCCTGGTCCCGCTGGCGGCGCCTTGGCTCTGTTGTAGTCTGTGAAGTGACGAGAGGGAGAATGGGACGCCCAGGGGATATAAGGTAAGAGCACTGCATATTATTTCGTGTATGATTCTTTTTCCTGACGACGGGACTTTGGGTCCCGAAACATTGAAGTAAAGTTTTGCATTTTTCATAAAGCCTGCAGTGCCGCGTTTTACTCCCCCTGCTAGGAGAGTTCTATGCTATCTATATATATATATATATATATATATATATGAATATGACTTCCTGACAAAAGAAATGAGCTAAAGGCTTTGAAACATTGAAACACAGAACCTAGACTGTTATTTGCAGGTCGTTGTGAGTGCCGCCTATGGGTATATATATATATATATATATACACACCAGGTACTTTTCTTACCTCCCGTTATTTGCCAACTACAGCTAAATACCCAGAGGTAGAAATAAACTCTGGTGGGAGTAAGGGAATAAAAGAAACCAACGGTTACAATACTTGAAATAGAGAATACAAAACTATTTCACTTGAAATAAACATTATTCTGGTAATTAGGTCAAGTCTAGTGTTATAATTTTAGCCAATAGATCTCTTTTTTCCATGTACACATTGCAGGAGCCATGTACACGATTTCCATCTCACTGCTGAGTTGATTTGTATCCTCTGTAAGAGACCAATTTGATAATGTTGCTGCTGCTCAATGTCTTTTTACAAGAGAATCTTGAAATTGTTTTAAAGAAATACTTGAGGCAGCTCATCAAACCTAAAGACAGAACATTTGGTGATAAATTTGATCAAGACCAAAAGGTATAGCAATGTTTGTTCATTCTTAAATTTCTACATTGTTTAGCATTTTAATGTTCTGTGAACAAATGTAATATTCAGTGTTAACATTGAGTAATGTTGAAAATATTCTAAAATATTTCTAAATCATTAAACTCTCTATTGGCTGAGGTCAGCTCACACATTAATACATAAGTAAAACTAACTTAAATAAAGACACAGACACTACATTTGCCAGTGAAAGGGTCAGCTTTTTATTTATAAGAGCAAGGTATGATGGCAAAAGAGAATGGCCTAGCATAAAGTTGTGCAAAAATAACTCAGAATAACTGCCATAACAAAAACAGGATGAGGATGGGCCAACTACCAACTCATCCCCTACACTCAACTCAAACAGGGGGATACTCAAACGGTGGGCATCTTTTGTTGACAACAACAGATGGGGGCCATCTACCCACCTCTCCATCAACAACTTGAGGCAACCATCATCCCTAAACCATTGAAAGGAGAATCCCACCTGAACCGGTGGTGCCTCTGACTCCAGTAGGGTAACATCAGTCTAAATCTCCCAAGCAACTAAAAGCTCCTCAGGGCACCAACAATGCAAACAAACTAAAAGACCATTCTTTTGCAAAAGCCAACAAGAAGCCTAAAAACTAGGGCGGGAGGGAGGGCAAAGAATCAGGAAAAGAGACCTCCCCTAACCTGACACAAGAATATAAACTTAACCAAACACACCCCCTACAACATGAAACCCTAACTGCTTAGCTAACACCTGCGGATGTGTCCATTTGTTTTTTTGTTCTGTGTGCTGCCGCAATACATATGTATTGTGGCAGTGCTATGCCACAGTAGACAGCTATCAGTTGCTCCCATGAGTCTCCAATAATAAATGAATATATCGCAGGTACCTGCATACGCACACTCCTGCTATCCCATGAGCCACATGGCAACACTACAAAAGAAACACCAACTGCATAGAAACTACTATAGAAACACCAACTGCATACTATTTGTTCACCTTTTGTAAACAAAATTGTGAGCCAACCTAATAGCTTGAAAGTATATGGCACTCCAGTCATATAAAATTTTGTCTGTGTTCTTAAACTAATGAGAGGAAAAGCCCACCTGGACCGGTGGTCCTGCTGATCACAGTAGGGTAACATCAGCCTAACTCTCCCATGTGCAGATGAAAGCACTTCCCTGCACCAACAAACTTAAAGACTTTCAGGCCAACAAAGGTTACACTAAGAACCACAGCTGCCACCATACCCTAACATCTCACTAAGAACCACGCTGTTCAGTAAATATAGAAGTGTCCTAGCACCCACACACAGGAAGTAGCCAAATGAAACCCTGTAAAAGAACAATAAGAACAATAATCAGATGTAAGGCAGTAAGGTGTCCTCGCGTGACACAAAGCAAAACATAAAAATCTGCCAGGGCAAGCCCTCAAGTTAAGACAGTAGAGCCTGACTCAAATCTAATGTATCTCCGATATGCATTAGATTAACATCTGCAGAGCACCAGAATATTGGAAAAAGAACAATCCACTGCAGTGGCTGCCATAGCCACGCCAATGCAAAATTAGTGAGTCGCAAAATCAGCCAGAGAAAGCCCAAGAGACAACATGCAGAACTTCATCACCCAAGCAAATTAACATATGGTACCTGACGATGCATCAAGATGCATAAACCAGGCACCATCATCTCAGGCATATGGCATTAATAAAACAAGACCAGGAACATCAGAGCACCAATTTAATGTAATCCACAACACTCTTGCATGCTGATTGGTCTTGAATGCTGCACCCTACACAACACTGCATCATCCCTTACAAAAAGATCTGTCACCAGTAACTGTCAATGAGCCCTTTTTGAGGAGGTCACCAATTCACTGACCTGAAAAGTGCCTTAAAACGAAGGGTAAATACAAAGTACACTGTCTGTTAAATGCCTGTATTACCCCTAAATTGTCACACCATTACACAACACTCTTCTCCAATCGTGCATCCCACCACTCAAAGGCTTCCATGGTAGGAAAAAGCTCAAGAAGAAGCAAATTCCTCAGCCTTCAAGCACCCACATCTCAGGCCAAGGAGCCACTGATCAATTGCCGTCTCATTAGGAGTCAGCTAAGTCTGTAAACAACTGGAGAAGAAACATCAATTCTGGTGGAGAAACCATAATACACACACCCTTAAAATAAGACAAGAAATTATCCCAAATCTCCATTTCCCTTTGAATTTCACTAGAAAGTCTAATGAAAAGATTTGTCAGATAAACCCGAGACACTGCATGCTCCTACAAAAACCCTGCCCATAATTATACCCATGCAAGCAAAATTGAACAGACCCAACTGTGACTACGCTTGCCTTAACTTTTCCTTTCTGATATACACAATCCCATCTTAAAGCCTAGTAATCTTGTTGGTGGGCTAGCCGCAGCAACCAGACAAAATATTGATTTCGGTAGCCATATAATAGGAAAGTTGGGAATCACCACCTGTGAAAACAATAAAAACAGATAAAATTTAAAGGACAATATACATTCCTTATGTAGTGGTGGTTGTTTTTCTCATGCTCTCTCCTCCATTGTTATAGATGTTCCAAAGGTTTTATTTGCTCCAGGAAATATGAAAAAACCCTGAACAAAACAAACAATATATACAGCGCATCAGTAAAATATTTACAGCGCTTCACTTTTTCCACATTTTGTTATGTTACAGCCTTATTCCAAAATGGAATAAATTATTTCCCCCCTCATTATGGGGTATTCCCAATACCTCATAATGACAACATGAAAAAAGTTTTTTTGTGATTTTTGCAAATTTATTAAAAATAAAAAACAAAGAAATCACATGTACATAAGTATTCACAGCCTTTGACATGAAGCTCAAATTTGAGCTCAGGTGCATCCTGTTTCCACTGATCATCCTTGAGATGTTCCTACAGCTTAAGTGGAGTACACCTGTGTTAAATTCAGTTGACTGGACATGATTTGGAAAGGCACACACTTGTCTCTATAAGGTCCCACACTTGACAGTGCATGTCTGAGCAACATACCAAGCATGAAGTCAAAGGAATTGTCTGTAGACCTCCAAAACAGGATTGTCTCGAGGCACAAATCTGGGGAAGGGTGCAGAAAATATCTGCTGCTTTGTAGGTCCCAATGAGCACAGTGGCCTCCATCATCCGTAAATGGAAGAAGTTCGGAACCTCCAGGACTCTTCCTAGAGCTGGCCGGCCGTCTAAACTGAGCAATCGGGGAAGAAAGGCCCTAGTCAGGTAGGTGACCAAGAACACGATGGTCACTCTGTCAGAGCTACAGCATTCCTCTGTGGAGAGAGGAGAACCTTACAAAAAGACAACCATCTCTGCAGCAATCCACCAATTAGAACTGTATGGTAGATTGGCCAAATGGAAGCCACTCCTTAGTAAAAAGTACATGGCAGCCCATCTGAAATTTTCCAACATGCACCTGGAGGACTCTCAGACCATAAGAAATAAAATTTTCTGGTCTGATTAGACAAATATTGAACTCTTTGGTGTGAATACCAGGCATCATGTTTGGAGGAAACCAGGCACTGCTCATCACCAGGCCAATAGCATCCCTACAGTGAAGCATGGTGGTGGCAGCATCATGCTGTGGGGATATTTTTCAGTGACAGGAATTGGGAGACTAGTCAGGATAGAGAGAAAGATGAATGCAGCAATGTAGAGAGACATCCTGGATGAAAACCTGCTCCAGAGCAGTCTTGACCTCAGACTGGGGTGATGGTTCATCTTTCAGGAGGACAACGACCCTAAGCACACAGCCAAGATATCAAAGGAGTGGCTTCAGGACAACTCTGTGAATGTCCGTGAGTGGCCCAGCCAGAGCCAAGACTTGAATCCAAATGAACATCTCTGGAGAGATCTGAAAATGGCTGTGCACCGACGCTTCTCATCCAACCTGATGGAACTTGAGAGGTGTTGCAAAGAGTAATAGGTGAAACTGCCCAAAGATAGGAGTGCCAAGCTTGTGGCATCATATTCAAAAAGACGTGAATCTGTAATTTCTGCCAAAGATGCTTCAACAAAGTTTTGAGCAAAGGCTGTGAATACTTATGTACATGTGATTTCTTACTTTTTTATTTTTAATAAATTTCCAAAAATCTCAAACTTTTTTCATTTTGTCATTATGGGTTATTGTGTGTAGAATTGTGAGGGGAAAAATGAATTTATTCCACTTTTGACTAAGGCTGTAACATAACAAAATGTGGAAAAGGTGAAGCACTGTGAATACTTTCCGGATGCACTGTAATAGACAGCAAGGTGGTAGAGCTGACAGCTGAGGATGGTGATGGGGCTGAGAAAGATGATGGGGCTGGGGGATGACGATGGTGATGGGGCTGTGGCTGGTGACAGGGCTTAGGAATTTTATGGCAATGTAGCTGAGAATGGTGATAGGGCCTGTGGCTGAGGATGGTAATGGGGCTGAGAAAGGTGATGGGGCTGTAGCTGAGGATGGTGATGGAGCTGAGAAAGGTTATGGCACTGTGGCTGTGGTTGGTGATATCGGCTGTGGCTGAGGATGGTGATGGGGCTAAAAAAGGTAGTGGGGCTTGGGGCTTTGAAAGAATATGTGGCTAAGGAAGGTGATGGTGCTGAGGAAGGGGGTGGGGGCTGAGGAAGATGATGGGACTGAGAATGGTGATGGAGGCTATTGCTGGTGATAGGGCTGAGGAAGTAGATGGCATTGTGGCTGAGGATGGTGATAGGGCCTGTGGCTGAGGATGGTAATGGGCTGAGGATGGTGCTGGGGCTGAGAAAGGTGATGGGGCTGTGGCTGAGGATGGTGATGGAGCTGAGAAAGATGATAGGCTGAGGAAGTTGATGGCACTGTGGCTGAGGATGGTGATAGGGGCTGTGGCTGAGGATGGTGATGGGGCAGAGGAAGATTACTTGACTGAGGCAGGTGATGGGGCTGAGGAAGGGGCTTGGGGCTGAGGAAGATGATGGGGCTGAGAAAGGTGATGGGGCTGAGAAAGGTGCTGGGGCTGTGGCTGATTAATTGTGATGGGGCTGTGGCTGAGGTAGGTGATAAGAGGCTGAAGGCTGAAGACAGTGTTGTGGGGCTGAGGAAGGTGATGAGATGCTGAGGTGATGAGGGCTGAGGATGGTGAGGGAGGGAGGAAGTGGGACCAAGTTCCAACCCACTGACCTGGTCTGAACTCTGTAGAGGAAGGTACTCACTGGTCTGGAATGTCTGGAGTGACTGGAGTCTGGTCTCCTGTGATTAGCTCTGCAGCTATCTGTGACAGCCCAACACATGAGGTCAGTCTTCTTTAGGGGCTTGGAGAATCTATGTTTGTTTAATGTTTTTTTCTGGCTGTGAATGAATAAATGTGTTTTTTTTTCTTGTGGAAGCAATTATAGAATCTACAGTAGGTATCTCTTTTTTTGTGCAGGCCAATGTCTGTGGGTTTTTTTTCCTGTGGGTGACAATGTGTGTGATTTTTTTCCTCCTGTCGGGGACAAAGTATGTGTTTTATCCCTGTGGGACTATTGTGTGTTTTTTTATGGCAGTGGGGACCAATGCTTATATATGTGTGGGAAGGGGGTGCCATGACATGAGCCTGATCCAGGTGCCATGGCTCCATGCTACACTTCTGAGCATACTGTATGACAAATCTTCAAAGTGGCAAGCAACAACAACATGGGGTGGTTTCTGAAGTCCCATATTGAATTAGGAACAGGTCCGACTAAGCTCTGGATACCCAGTCCACCATAAGGGCACACCATCACAGATGAGCCAGTCACTTAGAGTCCAGAAACAGAAGAGCCATGCTCAATGTGTGTTTGATTTCATCAGAAGCATAGTGCTGGCTCAACAGTCCTCCTTTTTATACCTTAACATGCAGAACTAACAACTGATGCACCTTGCCACTAATCAGCATGTTCCACTTACTGCACATGCTCAAAGATGGCGGAAGCTGGAAATAAGATGGCAGCTCCTGTTCCACTGCACCTGGAAGTGGTAATTTGTGTTCCAATTGCATTTAACCACATCTGCGAATTGCTCCAGAGCACACTGAAGGATAAATAGACATTCTACAATACTGTACATTTAAACTCTTTCTTTTCCTTTTGCTGAGGGACATCTCCATATACTAAATAGATGTGGGTCTTGCATGCTGGTCCACATAGAGACAGTTCAGTCCTCGCATAGTGTCATAAAATCAAAACAGATATGACAAGCAATTAAAACTATTTCAAATTAATAAAAGTACAGACATAATAAAAAGAGACTACAAGAAGCAGAATATTTGGATCTGCAATTTCAATAGAAGTGACAAGCACAAAATAAGGGCTATTTAGAAACAGTAGTAATAGAATATACAAAACAGCAGTCTATAACAGGTGGGTTCCACAAAAAGAGCTTTACAAAAAAAGACAAAGGGGTATATTTACTAAGGTCCCGATTTTGACCGAGATGCCGTTTTTTCTTCAAAGTGTCATCTCGGTAATTTACTAAGCAAAAATCACGGCAGTGATGAGGGCATTCGTAATATTTTGGAAGTCCTAGGAAAAAATCACGAATTAATACACCATCGGTCAAATACGCCTGCAATTTGCTAGAAATCGGTCATTTACTAAAAAGTGCAAAACACAAACACTGCCGACAATAGCCAAACACTGCCGTGCTGAAATACAAATCGTGAAAAAGTGCTAAAAAAAAACAGACCTGCTTTTTTATCCCGTGTTTGTATAGGCATGCACGGATCCATGAGATCCGTGCATGTTTATCAGTGGGAAGGGGTGGGAAATGTTATAATTTTTTTTTTTTAAATTGCTTGGGGTCCGCCCTCCTTAACCAAACCAGCCTCGGGCTTTTTGAGCAGGCCCTGGTTGCAAAAATATGGGAAAAAAATTGACAGGGGTTCCACCATATTTAAGCAACCAGCACCGGGCTCTGCGCCTGGTCCTGGTTCCAAAAATACGGGGGACAAAAAGCGTAGGGGTCCCCCGTATTTTTGAAACCAGCACCGGGCTCCACTAGCTGGACAGATAATGCCACAGCCGGGGGTCACTTTTATACAGTGCCTTGCGGCCGTGGCATCAAATATCCAACTAGTCACCCCTGGCCGGGGTACCCTGGGGGAGTGGGGACCCCTTCAATCAAGGGGTCCGCCCCCCCAGCCACCCAAGGGCCAGGGGTGAAGCCCGAGGCTGTCCCCCCCATCCAATGGGCTGCGGATGGGGGGCTGATAGCTTTTGTTCAAAGTAATGAATATTGTTTTTAGTAGCAGTACTACAAGTCCCAGCAAGCCTCCCCCGCAAGCTGGTACTTGGAGAACCACAAGTACCAGCATGCGGCGGAAAACCAGGCCGCTGGTACCTGTAGTACTACTACTAAAAAAATACCCCAATAAAGACAATACACACACACCTTGAAAGTATAACTGTAATACATACATACACACCACCATATACACATACTTACCTTATGTTCACACGAGGGTAGGTCCTCTTCTCCAGTAGAATCCATGGTGTACCTGTTGAAAAAATCCTACTCACCAAATCCAGTGTAGAGGGCTCCTCGGGTAATCCATTTGTAATCCACGTACTTGTAAAAATAAAAAAACGGGACACCCGACCACGAACTGAAAGGGGACCCATGTTTTCACATGGGACCCCTTTCCCCGAATGCCAGAAACCCCCTCTGACTGATGTCTAAGTGGGTTTCTTCAGCCAATCAGGGAGCGCCACGTTGTGGCACCCTCCTGATCGGCTGTGTGCTCCTGTACTGTATGACAGGCGGCACACGGCAGTGTTACAATGTAGCGCCTATGCGCTCCATTGTAACCAATGGTGGGAACTTTCAGGTCAGCGGTTGACCGAAAGTGACCTCACCGCTGACCTGAAAGTTCCCACCATTGGTTACAATGGAGCGCATAGGCGCTACATTGTAACACTGCCGTGTGCCGCCTGTCATACAGTACAGGAGCACACAGCCGATCAGGAGGGTGCCACAACATGGCGCTCCCTGATTGGCTGAAGAAACCCACTTAGACATCAGTCAGAGGGGGTTCCAGGCATTCGGGGAAAGGGGACCCATGTGAAAACATGGGTCCCCTTTCAGTGCGAGGTCGGGTATCCGTTTTTTTATTTTTACAAGTACGTGGATTACAAAAGGATTTACCGAGGAGCCTAAAACACTGGATTATGTGAGTATAATTTTTTCAACAGGTACACTATGGATTCTACTGGAGAAGAGGACCGACCTGCGTGGGAACATAAGGTAAGTATGTGTATATGGAGGTGTGGATGGATGTATTAAAGTTATACTTTCAAGGTGTGTGTGTGTTGTCTTTATTGGGGTATTTTTTTAGTAGTAGTACTACAGGTACCAGCGGGCCCATTTTTCTGCCGCATGCTGGTACTTGTGGTTCTCCAAGTACCAGCTTGCGGGGGAGGCTTGCTGGGCCTTGTAGTACTGTTACTAAAAACAATATCATTCACTTTGAACAAAGGCTATCAGCCCCCCATCCGCAGCCCATTGGATGGGGGGGACAGCCTCGGGCTTCACCCCTGGCCCTTGGGTGGCTGGGGGGGACCCCTTGATTGAAGGGGTCCCCACTCCTCCAGGGTACCCCGGCCAGGGGTGACTAGTTGGATATTTGATGCCACGGCCGCAAGGCACTGTATAAAAGTGACCCCCGGCTGTGGCATTATCTGTCCAGCTAGTGGAGCCCGGTGCTGGTTTCAAAAATACGGGGGATCCCTACACTTTTTGTCCCCCGTATATTTGGAACCAGGACCATGCGCAGAGCCCGATGCTGGTTGTTTAAATATGGGGGAACCCCTGTCCATTTTTTCCCCATATTTCTGCAACCAGGATCGGCTCAAAGAGCCCGAGGCTGGTTTGCCTTAGGAGGGGGCACCCCACGCAATTTTTTTTTTACATTAAACATTTTTTTTTTTTTTACAAGGTGCACAATGAAGCCCAGCACGGATCTCTCAGATCCGGCCGAGATTCATTGTATGAAAGTCGGCAGTGTTTTACAAGTCACTCACGTAAAACACTGCCAAAAAAAAACGAATGACATCGACATCGGAAAACCCGAAAATGCAGAATACGGCAGCTTAGTAAATTAGTCGTAATCAATTCAAAAAGTTGCATATTTTCACTTTCGATGTCATTCGTGATTGAACTTTGACCTCAAACGGGAAAATACGAATCTTAGTAAATTTACCCCAAAGAATGGAGAAATTGAAAAAAAAATTGAGGATCTTAAAATGAAAAAAATAAACATTTAATTTCAAATTCACCGTTGAGCTCCTTGGGTACAAAGGTTCTCAACTGGTGAATCCACCTCATTTTGGACTGTTTCTTGTCACTTGTTCACCATTTAGGAATAATCTGTTGGATGCACCAAAAATGTTTTACAGAATGTAGCTTTCTTTTGAATTGTGAGTCCTCTTAAAATGTGCAGAAATTATATGGCCCTTGCAAATGTTATACACATGCTCTGTGCAGAGGCATAACTAGGGTAGGGTGAGTGGGGCACGTGCAGGCCCAGGAGAGGGGGGCGCCACCGGCGGCCAGGGCATCATGCCCCACTCGCCCCCGTCACGCCGAAATGTGAGAGGAGGAGAGCGCAGCGTCTCTCCCTCCCCTCACCGACGCTGCCAGCACTAGCAGCATTGCCAGCAGCGCTGCGTGTGTCCGGTCTCCGGCATTAGCCAATCAGAGCTTGCGGACTGGCTCCTGATTGGCTGCTGGTTCGCGAGCTCTGATTGGCTAGCGAACCGACGCCACACAGCCGCCGGAGACCTGGGGCGGTGAGGGGAAGGAGAGGCGCTGCGCTCTCCTCCCCTCACATAGACACAACAGGCGGTGAGTGACCGGGGGGGGAATCAGGGGTGCACAGTGGGGCATGTATCTGGCACAGTGGGGCATGTAACTGGCACAGTGGGGCATGTTTTGAAAAAAAGGGGAGTTTTTGGGAACCGCACAAGTCCTCAAATAGATTAGTAGTATAATTAGTAGCCTCTGAAAAACTGAATTATCTCGAATTGCTTCTAGATATAGCAACAAGGGGTATGGATAGTCAATCTTGGCCCCACCTGGTTGTTGCTTTCAGTGGTGCTCCACAGAGTCAATGTAAGGCAGTACAGAAAAAAGTGTTTAGAAAGTAGACTCTTTTTTGGGAGCACTCTAATTCAGAGGGTAGAAATATAATTAATTAATTAATACTGGTAAAACCATTTTTATTAGATTATACATTAAAAAATATTTTTAGGAGTATTTGCGTGAAAAATTAGAAGCAAGTAACTGGCACAGTGGGGCATGTATCTGGCACAGTGGGGCATGTAACTGGAACAGTGGGGCATGTATCTGGCACAGTGGGGCATGTATCTGGCACAGTGGGGCATGTAACTGGAACAGTGGGGCATGTATCTGGCACAGTGGGGCATGTATCTGGCACAGTGGGGCAATGTCATTGGCACTGTGGGGCAATGTATCTGGCACTGTGGGGCAATGTAACTGGCACTGTGTGTCAATATATCTGGCACTGTGGGGCAATGTAACTGGCACTGTGGGGCAATATATCTGGCCCTGTGAGGCATGTCTCTGGCACTGTGGGGCATGTATCTGGCACAGTGGGGCATGTATCTGGCACAGTGGGGCAATGTAACTGGCACTGTGGGGCAATGTACCTGGCACTGTGGGGCAATGTATCTGGCACTGTGGGGCATGTATCTGGCACTCTGGGGCATGTATCCGGCACTGTGGGGCATTGTATCTGGCACAGTGGGGCATGTAACTGGCACAGTGGGGCATGTATCTGGCACAGTGGGGCATGTAACTGGCACAGTGGGGCATGTATCTGGCACAGTGGGGCATGTATCTGGCACAGTGGGGCAATGTCATTGGCACTGTGGGGCAATGTATCTGACACTGTGGGGCAATGTAACTGGCACTGTGTGTCAATATATCTGGCACTGTGGGGCAATGTAACTGGCACTGTGGGGCAATGTATCTGGCACTGTGGGGCAATGTATCTGGCACTGTGGGGCATGTATCTGGCACTGTGGGGCATGTATCCGGCACTGTGGGGCATTGTATCTGGCACTGTGGGGCAATGTAACTGGCACTGTGGGCCATTTTCAGTGGCCACACCCCTTCTGGTGCATGGCCACACCCCTTCTGGGGTGTGGCCATGCCCATTTTTTTTCGGCACGCACATGCTTCTTTTGGTGTGTGTTTTTGTTGGGGGGGCACCATTTTCCATCTTGCCCTGGGCTCCAAAAACCCTAGCTACGCCTCTGGCTCTGTGAGCCTGACCTATAATCATCTACCGGTCTGTCCTAAGTAAAATAATCCATACGCACACTCCAAGACTTACATTAAGTTATGGTCCCACTGCTAAATGCTTATTTAAGTGAAGAAGTAGTCTGTGACCGATTAAAAAAAATAAGATTAATAAGTCACCTGGTCCCGACGGAATTCACCCAAGGGTTCTCATGGAGCTACACTCTGAACTAGCAAGACCCCTATATTTGATTTTCAAAGACTCACTTACATCAGGCATGGTTCCCAAAGACTGGCGAATAGCAGAAGTACCGTAGTGCCAATATTTTAAAAGGGAAGTAAAGCTGAAACGGGTAATTACAGATCAGTAAGTCTTACATCTATAGTGGGGAAATTACTGGAAGGTATTTTAAGGGATAGAATACAGGAGTTCCTTGAAGCCAATACGGTTATTAATAGGAACCAACATGGATTTGTGAAGGATAGATCATGTCAAACTAACTTAATAGGCTTTTATGAAACAGTTACTGCAAACCTAGATATGGGTAAAGAGGTGGATGTAATCTTTTTAGACTTTGCAAAAGCTTTCAATAAAGTACCTCACCTGAGACTTTTCTGCAAATTAAGAGAACTTGGGCTTGGGAGCACATTATGCACTTGGGTTAGAAATTGGTTGGACAAAAGGTAGCAGCGAGTGGTGCTAAATGGAACTTTTTCAAAATGGACTGAAGTACTAAGTGGTTTGCCACAAGGGTCTGTTCTTGGACCACTATTGTTCAACATTTTCATAAATTATATAGAAGTAGGTCATAGAAGTAGTAGAGCATGGTGTTAATTTTGCAGACGATACCAAACATTGGGGCAGATGTATTAACCTGGAGGTGGCATAAGGAAGTGATAAACCAGTGATAATTGCAAGGTGATAAACACACCAGCCAATCAGCTCCTAACTGTTAATTTACATATTGGAGATGATTGACTGGTTCATTTATCACCTTGCATTTATCACTGGTTTATCACTTCCTTATGCCTTCTCCAGGTTAATACATCTGCCCCTGTGTAAGGTTCTAAATTCAGAAGGGGATGCTGAGTCTCTACAGAACGACTTATTTAAACTGGAAGCATGGGCAGAAAAATGGAGACTGAGGTTCAATATAGACAAATGTAAGATAATGCACTTTGGTGGCAAGAACAAAAATACTACCTACATACTAAATGCGGAGAAACTAGGGGACTCTGTACTGGAAAAAGATTTAGGTGTTCACATAGATAGCAAACCTAGCAGTAGTACCCAAAGTAGGACTGCAGCAAATAAGGCAAACAAGGTATTGGCATGCATAAAGCGGTGAATTGATGCAAGGGATGAGAGTGTCCCATTATATAAATCACTAGTAAGGCCACTTCTTGAATACAGTGCACAATTATGGGCACCATACTACAAAAAGGATATCCTGTAACTAGAAAAGGTTCAGAGACGGGCGACCAAATGATTAAGGGGCTGGAGTCACTAGAATAGGAGGAAAGGTTTGCAAGGTTAGGCATGTTTACACTGCAAAAATGGAGATTAAGAGGGGACATGATTAACACTTACAAATATAAAAGGGGACAATACACAGAGCCAGTGAGGGATTTATTTTTGGTAAAATCAACACAAAAGACATGTGTACACCCGCTTAGGTTAGAGGGGAGGAGATTTCGCACACAGAGACGAAAAGGTTTCTTCACAGTAAGGACAATACGTATTTGGAATTCCCTGCCAGAGTGAGTAGTAATGGCAGACTCGGTCATTACTCTCAAGAATGAACAGAAAAAATGAAGGAACATCTTAACCAGTGCTTCTTCATTAATCCAACTGGTCACTTATTCTCATATACCGTCTCCATAAATGGTATATACAACAAAAATAAAAAGAGAATATATAGTGTAACACAATTTTAATAGACATATAATGACAAAAAGATAAGATAAAATGTTCTAAGCTAGAACACAAAGTGCAATTCAGGGCATATATCTTTCTCAACAAAGGTAGGCTTTCCAGTCAGCTTAAACAATGGGTGATTACGAAATTTGGTGGAACTGTGGATTAAACAGTTCAATATTCGTTCATAAAGGTAATTGTGGGGATCCCGGGAATGCCCCGCAAAAACCGTCAGAACTGCTGGTATCAAAGAATCCTCCTGTTTTTTAAGACCGGATCGCCTCCTCCACCAACGCATTTCTTCCCCAAACTGGGGTCTTTCAAGGTGTGAATGCCTCAGGTAAACTCCTTCCTCTATTTAAATAAACACTGTCCAATGATGTCTCTCCATGCACAGCTGAACCATTATACACAAAATCCTACAAGTCCCAAGGTTCTGTGCTGTGCACGGACTTCCTGCTATGTCACTTCCGGCATAGCAGGGAACCATGGCAATGTCGGGTAACCACTTGCCAGTGTATTATTTCACAATGTTTAAGACACATATGGATGTCTCTGTGCTGTTAGATCTTTCGTAATCATAACTGTTTGTTTAAATGAAGCTGAATTTGAGTCCATATATAGTGTTGCGTCACTTCCGGTGACGTCATGAGATACACACATCGGTTGTCATGGAATCCAAAACACAATCTAAAAGCAATTTTTACAATATATAAAACACATATAAATACAGGATAAAGCTGCAAATGCAGGAAAACGGTATTTAATATAAAAAAGGATTTCTAATTTAAAAACCATATTACTTCAAAATCGGCATTTAAGCCTCCTGGTTTCAGTGTACTTAACTCATATATAGCTTGCATTTCTGCTCTGGGTAATTGGCTGGCAACATCTTTTCTTCTCCATTGATTTTTAATATGCCTGATGCCACAAAACCATTTAATGCCTGCTGTATTACCCTTATGATGAACTCTAAAATGTTCCGATAGTGCGTGAGTCGTCAACCCCTTTTTAATATTTCTTGAATGCTCACTAATTCTAATTTTTAGAGTTCTTGAAGTGCGTCCTATGTACCATAAATTACATGTACACTCAATAGCATAAATAATGTTAGAGCTATTACATGTTATAAAATCCGATATTTTAATATCATTATTATTTATCAGTACCTCAGATATTTTTCCACTGTTACAGTATGTGGTATATTTCTACAGCCGACACACATTCCGCACCGAAAGATTTCACCGTGCACATCGATCTTTTTACAGGCTGTGCACTTTTAACCAAGTTATTCCTCAAGTTTGGAGCTTTCCTGAAAATCCACTTCAATCTCTCTGGCAACAATTGGCCAATAATGGGGTCTTTTCTCAAGATTCCCCAGTGTTTGTTCAGGGATTTTTCTAGAATTTTGTGCTGGCTATTGAATGAGGTTATGAACGCCCAGTCCTTTGCGATCTTTGTTTTTGTATATTCTATCTTCTCTCCTGAGTATCCTGAAGCCATGAATTTCGACTTCATTTCCTCTGCCTGTGTCTCATAAAGTTCTGTATTGGTACAATTACGTTTTAAACGCATAAATTGGCTGTCCGGAATGGAACTAAGCCAATTAGTGTGATGACAACTGGTAGTGTTAATGTACGCACCCGAATCTGTGGGTTTGATAAAAGTTTTTGTTTCTATTTTATTGTTTTTAATAAAAATCATTAAATCTAAAAACGTAATAGTTTCACAACTACTTTCAAATGTAAAAAATACGTTCAACGAATTAGAGTTAAGATAGTTAAAAAATTGTTTAAGACTATCTTCATCACCTTTCCAGATAAAAAAGATGTCATCTATGTACCTTTTCCAGGACACTAAGTTCGCTCCGAAGGGACATTGGTTCCAAATCATAGAATCCTCGGTTTTTGTGGGGCGTTCCCGGGATCCCCACCATTACCTTTATGAGCGAATATAGAACTGTTTAATCCACAGTTCCACAAATCTCGTAATCACCCATTGTTCAAGGTTACTGGAAAACCTACCTTTGTTGAGAAAGATATATGCCCTGCACTGCACTTTGTGTTCTAGCTTAGAACATATTATCTTATCTTTTTGTCATTATATGTCTACTAAAATTGTGTTACACTATATATTCTCTTTTTATTTTTGTTGTATATACCATTTATGGAGACGGTATATGAGAAAAAGTGACCAATTGGATTAACGAAGAAGCGCTGGTTAAGTTGTTCCTTAATTTTTTCTGTTTGTTTGCACTATTGGTGAGGGGTGAAGGATACCTCTAGAAGTATATGACTGACGGGCTGCTTCTGCGCATGGGATAGTTCTTCAATTCTTTTTTCTATTGTACTTTCAAGAATGGGCTGGATAAATTCCTATTGGATAAGGGTTATGGCGGGTAAAGCATGACCTATAGTAATGAATAAAAAATAGGAATAGACATAACGGCTAAACATTCACCACAGTAAAAATTAATCTTAAAAATATTACAGTGTAGGAGATCACTAACACGTTGAACTCGATGGACAAATTGTCTTTTTTCAACCTTTAGAAACTATGTTACTACTGTATGTTTTTATGTTTATTGAACTGGTGTGTGATAAATTCCTTAGTGGGATAGGTTCTCATTCTCTATGAAATCTACTAATTTTGTTTTTTTTTCCAACGTATTTTTATTGAAGCTCAATACTGTACCATGTGAATATACAGGAGGCATAACAGTCGAGTAAGGTTATACAGAATGAATAACAGAAGCATACCTTGGTAAGACCAGAAGTAATCGGTCTGGAATATAGAGTCATAAAATGTTGAGAACATTTATAAAATATTATAAAAAAGCATGTACATAATTATGAGATTATTATAGGTAGAGTGTGAACATGACAAAATAAAACATGGTGAAAGAGAATACACCAATTATTTGCACCTATAGTTTGACAAAATTACAAATGCAACCAAATAAAAAGAACAGAAAATAAAAACACAAAAAGAACAAAGTAGACACAAGGACAGTCAGTTCCTTCCTTGAATCCACGAGTTGTCAATACATCCATGGAGCAGATCAGTAGCAAGAATAAGAAGGTGAAATGAGGGAAAGGATAGTGAAATGAAACGTCCATAAAGAAAAACAGAATAGAAAACAGAAAGCAATGAGGAGACGTCAGAAAAAAAGATTAAAGGGGGATAGTTTTCTAAACATCTAATAATTGTCAGGAATACCATGATGTGTGTTGAAAGTAGAGATGTGCACCGGAAATTTTTCGGGTTTTGTGTTTTGGTTTTGGATTCGGTTCCGCGGACGTGTTTTGGATTCAGACGTGTTTTGGCAAAACCTCCCTGAAATTTTTTTGTCGGATTCGGGTGTGTTTTGGATTCGGGTGGTTTTTTTTTTTCAAAAACCCCTCAAAAACAGGTTAAATCATAGAATTCGGGGGTAATTTTGATCCTATAGTATTATTAACCTCAATAACCACAATTTCCACTCATTTCCAGTCTATTCTAAACACCTTACACCTCACAATACTATTTTTAGTCCTAAAATTTGCACCAAAGTCGCTGGATGACTAAGCAAAGCGACCCAAGAGGGCGGCACAAACACCTGGCCCATCTAGGAGTGGCACTGCAGTATCAGACAGGATGGCACTTCAAAAAATTGGCCCCAAACGGCACATGATGCAAAGAAAAGAGAAAAAGAAGTGCACTGTGGTCGCTGGATGGCTAAGCTAAGCGACACAAACACCTCAATATCAAAGGAATTATTCGTTCTAATCAATGGTATTATTGGTCCAAATCACTGGAAGAAAATTACAAAATCACTGGAATTATTTGTTCTAATCAATGGTATTATTGGTCCAAATCACTGGAAGAAAATTACAAAATCACTGGAATTATTCGTTCTAATCAATGGTATTATTGGTCCAAATCACTGGAAGAAAATGACAAAATCACTGGAATTAAATGGCAGTAATGTCGGGAATGATATCAAATGGCAGTACCACTGGACATATACGGAAGTGTCAGACAGGATGGCACTTAAAAAAATTGGCCCAAACAGCACATGATGCAAAGAAAAGAGAAAAAGAGGTGCACTGTGGTCGCTGGACGACTAAGCTAAGCGACACAAACACCTCAATATCACAGGAATTATTTGTTCTAATCAATGGTATTATTGGTCCAAATCACTGGAAGAAAATGACAAAATCACTGGAATTATTCGTTCTAATCAATGGTATTATTGGTCCAAATCACTGGAAGAAAATGACAAAATCACTGGAATTAAATGGCAGTAATGTCGGGAATTATATCAAATGGCAGTACCACTGGACATATACGGAAGTGTCAGACAGGATGGCACTTAAAAAAATTGTCCCCAAACAGCACATGATGCAAATAAAAGAGAAAAAGAAGTGCACTGTGGTCTCTGGACGGCTAAGCTAAGCGAAACAAACACCTCAATATCACAGGAATAATTTGTTCTAGTCAATGGTATTATTGGTCCAAATCACTGGAAGAAAATGACAAAATCACTGGAATTATTAGATCTAATCAATGGTATTATTGGTCCAAATCACTGGATGAAAATTACAAAATCACTGGAATTATTCGTTCTAATCAATGGTATTATTGGTCCAAATCACTGGAAGAAAATGACAAAATCACTGGAATTATTCGTAAACATTTGTAGAAAGTCGCTGCTTTCTGATTACAGAAATGCTCCGATATTCCTGCGAATCCACAATCCCTTCCCAGAGGAAAAAGAAATTGAGAAACCGTTGTTTGAGAACGTTTGCTCTCTTTTCCTTACAAAGGAACAAACCACTTTCCAAGAAGACTGACGTTTTTGGGATTATGGAGACATAATGTTTTTGAATATAAATCCTAAAGTAGGTGGTGTATTAGAGCAAAAGATTGCAAGAGACCAGCCATGCAGTTTCTGAAATATTATGACAAAATGTTACTGTATTTCATAAGCACTCATCCCTAACTCTGCTAAGTACTGGTTGGTATACTGTATACTGTTTGTCCATTATTTCAGCTTCCATTGACCTTTTTGAAAGCGGTAGAAGTTATCGATTCTTTTTTATTATTTTTATTTTCCCCTATTTTTAATTTTCTCCTGCATAGCCCAGTAAAATGTTGCAATGTTAAGTATTGACTTGTGCCTTCTGGGGGTCCACTTCTTCACCAAACCCAGCCAAATCTCATCCTAACCCTCTGTTCCACGTTCTCTATGTACCCCATCTGTGTCACCCATGTCTGTCTACCCCTCCCCTTTAGATTGTAAGCTCTCACGAGCAGGGCCCTCTTCCCTCATGTGCTTATCCTTTGTCTTACTTTAATAAAGAAGAAAACTGACTTATAGTAGTGGTTAACAATGGAATTGAGTCTTTGGTATTGGCTGTAATATCTAGCAGGTCATCTGCAAAAGCTATGACATGAAGCGCCAATTTCTTATTTGTATGTCATCGTATCCATGCAAGTGCAGAAAGTAACGTATGAAAAGTTCCAATTCCAAATTAAAGAGAAGAGAAGAGAGGACAGCTTTGTTTAGTGCCCTGCTCAAGGCAAAAACAGGTCATGTAACATTATTAACCACTACTTGTGCTTTGGGTCTGGTATACAGAGTGTGTATACTGTAAAATTGCAGAAAACAGGGCTAAAACACAACACTCTGCAGTATGTAGTTAAGTTGCCGACAGCTGGGATACCAGCAGTCAGGATACCAACGCCGGGATCAAAGAAGATGGCAATGCCGACAGAGGGAATCCTAGCTAACAGGGGACACTTCTACTCGTGGGTGTCCACAACACTGATAGAGTGGGAATAGAACCTGTGGCTAGTGCTGCTGCCTGCTCGCCCTGCTGCCGGCATACTGACAATCGGGATGCTGTATACTGACAGCCGTCATCCCGATCATCGTAACTCATACTGATCCCCACTCTACATGGGACCATGCTATTTTATAAAATTCCTTTTAGCATCTAAATTAATGAGGATGTTATCTGTGGCTTTATGAAGATGAGTGTGAGTTATTGCAGCTATGGCTGCAGGTATCTCCTGTACAGATTGTCTGTTTATACTGTAACAAAGCAGAGTTGTGCAGACAAGATCATGCAAGGCAGAAAAGATTGTAGCTGACTGGCTATTAACTCTGTAAAATTTGAAAGTCCTGATTGAGGAGTGTAATAGGGTAATAAGATCCTACCCGGAAAGGGTTTTTATTTGGTTTAGCCAAAACAATTATTTTAGCTTCCTTAAACCGAAGTGGACTCTAACTCGTGAGGATATGAATATAAAGTTTTGTCAAAGTTCAAACTAATTCAGCACTAAGCATTTTATAAAATTTAGCGCCAAAGCCACCTGGACTGGGGTTTTTAACATTTGGTAAATATTTAACAGATTTAAGGACCTCCTCATCAAATATGGGGTCATCCAAAAACTTCCTTTCGACTGCAAGCTTCTTCTAGAAACGTGTCAGGGCCTGCAGTATATAAAGATTTATAAAAATGCATAAATTCTGTACAAATAGTGGAAAAAACCGTATCAGAATTAGTTAAGGTATCTACCCAAGTCTTGTTTCGCGGTCCTTTAAAAGGATTCCGCAACAGATTTGCTTATTTAGTCCCAAATCTATGGAATTTATTTTTCTTATAGTTATAGTTAGTTTGAGCCTGTTCTGTGAGAAAGTGTCATACTGTAGATTTGTTTTTACCTTAAGATTTTTTGATTCTACTGGTTTACACATAATGCATGTTCCATACCGGTGGAATCCCTTTGTTCTTACTCTCTGTCTAGTTTTGCCCTCTATTTATTATTTATTTATTTATTACCAGTTATTTATATAGCGCACACATATTCCGCAGCGCTTTACAGAGAATATTTTGCCCATTCACATCAGTCCCTGCCCCAATGGAGCTTACAATCTATATTCCCTTCCACATGTACACACAGACACATTCACGCTAGTGTTAATTTTTGTTGGGAGCCAATTAACCTACCAGTATATTTTTGGATTGTGGGAGGAAACCGGAGTACCCGGAGGAAACCCACGCAAGTACGGGGAGAATATACAAACTCCGCACAGTTAGGGCCATGGTGGGAATCGAACCCATGACCTCAGTGCTGTGAGGCAGTAATGCTAACCATTACACCATCCGTACTGCTCTATGATACTCTTTGCAAGTTGGTCCTTCAAAGCTGGTGCCTTCCTGTAAATAAAAAGTGGTTTATCCAGAATTAGTTCACCTATTATATGATCGTATTTAAAAAGGTTCCAGGTCCTCTTAAATAAATTCTCTATTTCTTTAAAAGAAAACACATTAATTTGACTAATAAAAGTCCATGGAAGTCTTTCCCTATCTGATTTTATAAAACAATTTTTTCACAAATCAGTTCTGCTGTATCTATTGAATGTACCTTATCCATGGCTTTCTCCAGGACACCAGATTAATACCCTTTTGGCATGAAAATGGCCTGAAACCTACTCTAGTTGTTGGTCACAGACTTCTGCTTCTGTACAATTTATTATTATACTGGGTAATTGCCGAAAAGGGATTACATCAAGCCTGGTGGCATTTTCCTGGCTGCTTTTATCTACAACCATTAGACTTCCTGATGTCTTTGTATTCAGTGAGGCATGTTTAATGTAGATACTTGGATCTAAAATATACCTCCTCAGTGCTACAAGAAAAAGATAATTTAATAGAGATGGTGTTGGAAATTGGGTTGCTACAAAAGGCTAAAAATAATTCTCTACTGCCTCTCCAAATAAAAAGAACATCATCTATAAAACACTGCCAGGGCACCAGATTTGCCACCAGATCACCACTTGCTAATATACGTAATTCTCCCAGTATGCCATAAATTTGCATAACAGTGGGCAAACCTTGTGAACCTGGGCAGTGACAACCAGTTGCTTAATAAAAGGTCCCAACAAAATAAAAAATGTTTAATAAAATTAATTTAATACTTCTAAGAGTAAAAAGTTTAAGGCGTTATCTAGGTTGTTTTGAGCTAGGAAATAAGAAACTCCTGTCAGATCCTTATCTTTCTCAAGTATTGTGTAGAGTGTGGTTACATAAATTCTAAAAAGGAAGTCACTCTCCTGCCACATACAGTATATTCTGAGACTTTATGTAAGATGTCACCTGTATCACTATCTATAAGATATGTCTTAGTAGTTTGCACAAGTGTTGTAGGTAAAAGCAGCCATAACAGAACAGTTACTTGTTTAATTATTGTATTACACCCAGAAATGATGGGTCGGCCTGGTGGTTTGAGGGGATCCATCTGCATTTTTTGGAAGCAAATATATTGTTGGAATGGAGGGATTAATGTACATGTTGGAATGGAGGGATTAATGTACATGTTGGAATGGAGGGATTAATGTACATGTTGGAATGGAGGGATTAATGTACATGTTGGAATGGAGGGATTAATGTACATGTCCACTGCAACATCCTTGGCACTGCAACAAATTTTGTAAGCCGTTTAAAACCATTGACAATAATAATGTCACACATTTCACAGTCAAAGAAAACTTACAGTAATAGGGACTGCTGCACAGCTGTTAAAGGCCTGGCTGCTCAGTGGTGTTAATGTTGCTTTGCTTGTGTCATATTAAATGCGACTGACATGAAGGGGAGAAGCAAAGATTTATCCACAAGAGTAGTCAAGGTGACTAATATTTTTCTGTATATTGTCTTGTTATTTTGATGTTACTGTATTTCTTTGTATCTGTACTGTATTGTGATTACTGTAGTGGAGGGGCACACCCTCCGGTCACCAGATATTAGGGGGCACTGATGCAGAAGACATAGCAATGCCTGCCAGGCAGACCCTTGGAACCCAACAGCATGTCTACCCCAGCCACTACAACAGCTCCTCCTCACTTGCCATTGGAAACACAGTGCTTTGAAGTTGCGGTGTGCAGTCAGGAGCTCAGATGATAGTGGAAACTGAGGGGTGGTTGTGGCTGTACAACTGACAGACATATACAAGAGACGCTTCTCTGGCCTGTATGAGGGCTTCCTGTGCAAGCTGGTGAGTACAGAATTTCCCTTTTCTCACCTCCATGTAGTGCATTGCTCTGGTGGTCTGTCTCAGGATACAGCTGTGTCTCATGTGGTTCCCAGCTCTGGTCCTGGGATCATCTCTATCCTGGTGACTTGGCTACTGTTGAGAGCCTGTGTAGCCATGTGCTCCTGTATTGAGATTAGAGATGTGCGGTGAGCACTTTTTTCGTGTTTTGTGTTTTGGTTTTGGTTCTAATTCCTTGCTCGTGTTTTGGTTTTGGCTTGGTTTTGCTAAAACCACCCTTTCGTGTTTTGGTTTTGGATCTGGGTGATTTTTCAAAAAAACATAAAAACAGATAAAAAATTTGGGGGTAATTTTGATCCTACAGTATTATTTATCTCAATAACATTCATTTCCACTTTTTTCCAGTGTATTCTGAACACCTCACAATATTGTTTTTAGGCCTAAAAGTTGCACAGAGGTCGCTGTATGACTAAACTAAGCGACACAAGTGTGCAGTACAAACACCTGGCCCATCTAGGAGTGGCACTGCAGTGGCATACAGGATGGCAGATTTAAAAAATAGGCCCCAAACAGCACATGATGCAAAGAAGAAAAAGAGGTGCAATGAGGTAGCTGGATGACTAAGCTAAGCGACACAAGTGTGCGGCACAAACACCTGGCCCATCTAGGAGTGGCACTGCATTTGCAGACAGGATGGCACTTAAAAAAACTATGCCCCAAACAGCATATCATGCAAAGAAGTAAAAGAGGTGCAATGAGGTAGCTGTATGGCTAAGCTAAGTGACACAAGTGTGCGGCACAAACACCTGGCCCATCTAGACGTGGCACTACAGTGTCAGGCAGGATGGCACATTAAAAAACTAGGCCCCAAACAGCACATCATGATAAGAAGAAAAAGAGGTTCAATGAGGTAACTGTATGACTAAGCTAAGCAACACACAAGTGTGTGGCACAAACAACATGGGATGTGCTGGAATATGACCAGATGTAATACATGCATAATATTGGTGGCACACATTAGCATACCCCTAAACCATACACACACACACACACACACACACACACACACACACACACACGGCAGAGCCTGTAAAATTAATTTAGATAATAATAACCCTTTTATTTGGAGCTATTATAATAATATGCAGCACAGGCAAGTGTACCCCTACACCACACAGGGCAAACCCTGTAAAAATATTTGGATAATAATATAAGTAATGTATATAACCCTTTTATTTGGAGTAAATAATATACTGCACAGGACACCACCACTGGACTTATGGCAGCACAAGACACCACCACTGGACTGATGCAGCACAAGACAGCACCACTGGACTGGATTTATACGGCAGTACTCCTGGACTTATACGGCAGTACCCCTGGGGTTGTACGGCAGTGTTAGACAGGATGGCACTGTAAAAAACTAGTCCCCAAACAGCACATGATGCAAAAAAGAATAAGAGTTGCAAGAAGGAATTGTCCTTGGGCCCTTCCACCCACCCTTATGATGTATAAACAGAACATGCATACTTTAACAAACCAATCATTTCAGCAACAGGGTCTGCCACATGACTGTGGATGAAATGACTGGTTTGTTAGGGCCCCCACCAAAAAAGTAGCAATCAATCTCTCCTTGCACAAATTGGTTCTACAGAGGCAAGATGTCGACCTCATCCTCATCCTCCGATTCCTCACCCCTTTCACTGTGTACATCTTCCTCCTCACAGAGTGTTAATTCATCCCCACTGGAATCCACCATCACAGGTCCCTGGGTACTTTCTGGAGGCAATTGCTGGTAAAGGTCTTTCTGGAGGAATTTATAATTCATTTTGATGAACATCATCTTCTCCACATTTTGTGGAAGTAACCTCCTACGCTGATCGCTGACAAACGCTCTTTCAGAGTACACACTGGGGAAGGGGGGGGGGGGGGGGTGCAACTTAGGTAAAATAAAGCCAGCTTGTGCAAGGTCATCCAAATTGCCTCTTTTTCCTTCCAGTATACGTATAGACTGCCCAACATGCCTACTTGGATGCTGTCACTCATATAATCATCCACCATTGTTTCAATGGTGACAGAATCATATGCAGTGACAGTAGACATGTCAGTAATCATTGGCAGGTCCTTCAGGCTGGATCAGATGTCAGCACTAACTCCTGACTGCCCTGAATCACCGCCAGTGGGTATGCTCGGAAATCTTATCCTTTTCCTCGCAGCCCCAGTTGTTGGAGAAAGTGAAAGAGGAGCTGTTGATGGGTCATGTTCCACTTGAGTTGACAATTTTCTCACCAGCAGGTCTTTGAACCTCTGCAGACTTGTGTCTGTCTGCCGGAAAGAGTGATACAACGTAGGCTTTAAACCTAGGATTGAGCACGGTGGCCAAAATGTAGTGCTCTGATTTCAACAGATTGACCACCCTTGAATCTTGGCAAAGCGAATGAACGGCTCCATCCAAAAGTCCTACATACTTAGCGGAATCGCTCCGTCATAGCTCCTCCTTCAATTTCTCCAGATGCTTCTGCAAAAGCCTGATAAGGGGAATGACCTGACTCAAGCTGGCAGTGTCTGAACTGACTTCAGGTGTGGCAAGATCGAAGGGTTGGAAAACCTTGCACTGACAGAAATCATTCTCCGCTGCACTTGAGTCAGGTGCAATCCCCCACCTTTGCCTATATCGTAGGTGGATGTATAGGCTTGAATGGCCTTTCGCTGCTCCTCCATCCTCTGAAGCATATAGAGTGTTGAATTTGACCTCGTTACCAACTCTTGCTTCAGGTGATGGCAGGGCAGGTTCAGGCATGTTTGATGGTGCTCCAGCACACGGTGGCTGAATGCCGAAAGTGTCCCGCAATTTTTAGGGCCACCGACAGCATCTCCTGCACGCCCCTGTAATTTTTCAAAAAAATCTGCACCACCAAATTAATTGTATGTGCAAAACATGGGACGTGCTGAAATTTGCCCAGATGTGATGCACACACAATATTGGTGGCATTGTCCGATATCACAAATCCCAAGGAGAGTCTAACCCCAGTAAGCCATTGTACAATGATGTCCCTCAGTTTCCGTAAGAGGTTGTCAGCAGTGTGCCTCTCACAGAAAGCGGTGATACATAGCGTAGCCTGCCTAGGAACGAGTTGGTGTTTGCGAGATGCTGCTACTGGTGCTGCTGCTGTTGTTGCTGCGTGAGGCCATACATCTACCCAGTGGGCTGTCACAGTCATATAGTCCTTAGTCTGTCCTGTTCCACTTGTCCACATGTCTGTGGTTAAGTGGACAGTGGGTACAACTGCATTTTGTAGGACACTGAGGACTCTTTTTTTGACGTCTCTGTACACTCTCGGTATTGCCTGCCTAGAGAAGTGGAACCTAGATGGGATTTGATACTGTACCACAAACAATTCTCTAAGTCCCACTGAACTGATGGCGGATACCGGATGCACGTCTAATATCAACATAGCTGTCAAGGCCTCAGTTATCCGCTTTGCAAAAGGATGACTGCTGTCATATTTCCTCTTTCATACAAAGGACTGTTGGACAGTCAATTGCTTACTGGAAATAGTACAAGTGGTCTTCCGACTTCCCCCCTGGGATGACGATCGACTCCCAGCAGCAACAACAACAGCAACTGCAGGTGTATCACTCAAGGATCCTCCGGAGGAATCCCGGTTGGGAGAGGACTCCTCAGTCTTGCAAGTGACATGGCCTGCAGGACTACTGATGTTCCAGACTGAGGAGGAAGTTGACATTGAGGGAGTTGGTGGTGTGGCTTTCAGGAGCTTGGGTACAAGAGGAAGAAGGGATTTAGGTGTCAGTGGACTGCTTATGCTCTTACCCAAAGTTTCACAACTTGACACTGACTTCTGATGAATGTGCTGCAGGTGACGTATAAGCGAGGACATTCCTAGGTGGTTAACATCCTTTCCTTTACTTATTACAGATTGACAGAGGCACCACATGGCTTGACACCTGTTGTCTGGATTTGTGGAGAAATAAATCCACTCTGAAGAGGTGGCTTTTTTGGTATTTTGCCCAAGCATCACAATGGGCTTCTTCATCCCATGGACAACAGGTGTCTCTCCCGGTGTCTCATTTAAACAAACCACAGCACCATCAGAATCGTCATTGTCAACTTCCTCCTCAGCGCCAGCAACACCCATTTCCTCATCCTGGTGTACTTCAACAGTGACATCTTCAATTTGAATATCAGAAACTGGACTGTGGGTGCTACTTCCAGTAATTGCAGAAGGCGTGCAAATGGTGGAAGGAGTCACCTCTTCCGGTCCAGTGTTTGGAAGGTCAGGCATTGCAACCGCCGACACACTTGGACTCAACTTGGGGATTTGTGATACTATCTTAGAATGCACAGTTCTTTTCTGTGCTTTTTCCAGCTTACCTCATAATTTTTCTAGTGGGAGGATGAGGGCTTCCATCATCATGTGAAGCTGAACGACTAGTCATGAACATAGACCAGGGCCTTAGCCGTTCCTTGCCACTTCGTGTCTTAAATGGCATATTTGCAAGTTTACGTTTCTCCTCAGACCATTTAAATTTCTTTTTTTGGGTCTTTTTACTGAACTTTGGCTTTTTGGATTTTACATGCCCTCTACTATCACATTGGGCATCGGCCTTGGCAGACGACGTTGATGACATTTCATTGTCTATGTCATGACTAGTGACAGCAGCTTCAGCACTTGGAGTAAGTGGTTCTTGATCTTTCCATATTTTATCCTCCAAATTTTTGTTCTCCATTATTTTTCTGGAGTTATATAACAATGGGGGTCATTCTGAGTTGTTTGCAGTCAGCAACTTTTTGCTGCTGCTGCGATCAACTAATCCCCGCCTATGGGGGAGTGTATTTTAGCATAGCAGTGCTGCGATCGCTTGTGCAGCCCTGCTATGCTTAAAGAGTTTCCTACAAAAGAAGACCAGCCCTACAGCTACTTACCCAGTGCGATGGATCCAGCGATGAAGGTCCCGGTCCTAAAGTCAGACATCCGCTCTCTGTTCGCCTGGACACGCCTGCATTCTTCTTACCACTCCCCGAAAACATCCTCCAACGGTGAGTATCCGCCCCGGACCGCCTCTCCGCTGTCAATCTTCTTCCCGTCCAGTGCTGTGTCTTTTCTTCTCTCTTGGCACTCCATTGCCGGGCAACGTCTGTCGCCGGGCAACGATGCGCGTGCATCCCAAGAATTATACGGCAATATCACTCTAATTCTATGCCAGTATCCTGAGAATTATATGGCAATATCACAGGAATTATATGCCAGTATCATGGGATTTATACGGCAAAATCACAGGAATTATACAGCAATATCACAGTAATTATAAACCAGTATCCCGAGAATTATATGGCAATATCACTGTTATAATACGCCAGTATCACGGGAATTATACGGCAATGTCACAGGAATTATACGACAGAATCCCAAGAATTATACGGCAATATCACAGGAATTATACGCCAGTATCACGGGAATTATACAGCAATATCACAGGAATTATACAGCAATATCACTGTAACTATACACCAATATCACAGGAATTATACGGCAATATCACTGTAATTATGTGCTGGTATCACGGGAAGTATATGGCAATATCACAGGAATTATACAGCAGAATTCTGAGAATCATACGCCAGTATCACTGTAATTATATGCCAGTATCATGGGAATAATATGGCAATATCACTGTAATTATACGGCAATATCACAGGAATTATACGCCAGTATCCCGAGAATTATACAGCAATATCACTGTAATTATACGCCAGTATCCGGGAATTATATGGCAATATCACTGTACTTTTACGGCATTACCACAGGAATTATGCGCCAGTATCCCGAGAATTATATGGCAATATCACTGTAATTATACGCCAGTATCTCGGGAATTATATGGCAATATCACTGTAAATTATACGGCAATATCACAGGAATTATACGCCAGTATCCTGAGAATTATACGGCAATATCACTGTAATTATACGCCAGTATCACGGGAATTATACAGCAATATCACGGGAATTATATGGCAATATCACTGGTATTATACGCCAGTAACACTGGATATATGGCAGCAGAGGACACCACCACTGTGACTGGTCTCTGGACTGATGCTGCACAAGAGAGACACTACCCCTGGTCTGATGCAAGAAAATACAGCAAAGCTGCAAGGGACTTATACAGCAGCACTGGGGACATATAGCAGCAGAGGACACCAACACTGTGACTGGCAGGACTGATGCAGCATAAGACACTGACTACACTGGACTAAACAGCACAAGACAGCACTAGAATCGCCACCCCACTTTCCCACCCACACAGACACTGAGGCCGGAGACACGTCCTCTCACTACACTCTCGAACTGGAGTGAAAATGGCGGGGACACGCGGCTCCTTATATGGAATTCAAATCCTGTGAGAATCCAACAGCGGGATGATGACGTTTTGCCTCGTTCTGGTTTCCGAGTCAGGCGAGAAAACCCAAGCCTTACTCGGATCCGGGCTCATGATGTACAGTCCGGGGGGGTTCGGTTCTCTGAGAACCGAACCAGCTCATGTCTAATGGAGATGCAGCTGAAGCTGGGTATCGCAAGGCAAAAATCTGCTGAGTCTGCACATAGAGCTGGAGATAGTCATGAGTAGGCTTGTTGAGGGTGTGTGGCACTGCTGACGGTGTGTGAGTGTCACTGCCAATGGGGAGTGTCACTGCCTGTGGTGGGGGTCCTGTATTCTTCCCTGCTCTGCTGGGTTATCAGGATGTGTAAAGCACACAGCAGCCCTGTACTGTATTAATGCTTCCTAAGAAGATGAAAAAACTTGATCCATAATGATTGTTTCACATGATTTATAAATGTAGTGGTTGTGTGTTTGATACTGGGGTAATTAGTGTGGATAAGTGCCCTGCCATCTGGGGCGTATCTCCCCTTTGGCGAGGATGGCACTCGCCAGGGGCGCTGGTCAAAGGGGGCGCCACCCGGGAAGGGGGTAGAAGTTCAGCTTGATCAGATGTACTGTATCATCAAGCAGCAGCTCGCCTACCAGCCTCCACAGCGGCCCACCTGAAAATTAGAATCCATTAAAGCCGGCAGAATGGCAGAGACCGCAGTTGGTATGGGAGAGCAGCAGCAGAAGAGCAGGGATTGGGGAGGGGATGAAGAGACCACCCTGCTAAACCAGACCCAAAGAGATCAGTGCATCCAGGCAGGGGGCGTGGTGTGGGCAGAGCTACACTCGTGGCTCCTGCTCTGCTCACTGCCTCAACACGCTCCCAGCTGCCGGCATGGAGGCACTGGTTTCTGCATGTGCAAAGCAGGTGATCGTCCCCGCAGCCAGGTGAGAGAGAGAGAGTGTAGTCATGAGGGGAGGGAAGCTGTCTCATGGGTAAAAGAACTGCAGGGAGAGCTGGGTGTCTTTGGGGGTGAGTCAGTGTAGAGAGCTGTGTGTAACTTGTGAGAGAGTGGGGAGAGGCTGAGCTGTGTGTGTGTGTGTGTGTGTGTGTGTGTGTGTGTGTGTGTGTGTGTGTGTGTGTGTGTGTGTCTGAGTCAGGGGGGGTTGAGTGATTTGTAGGGGTGTCTTTGTGAGAAGGGAAGACCTATGAGAATATGGAAGTCTGAGTAAGGGGGAGATAGATGGGGGGATGTGAGTGAGGGAAGTGAAACGCTGCTGGGAAAGGCTAAGCCTTGTGTGTGTGTTTGAAGGGGGAGTCTTTGGGGCAGATTTATCACAATCCGCATCTTAGGAGGTGGATGGGGTATGATAAATTCACCCCAAACTCTCAATGCGATAATTAAGTACATCGCATGGATGTATCAATTATTGCATGCAGGGACGGAGCTTGCGAGAAAGCTCTGTCCCTGCGAATCAGCTTCACACACGTCTCTGTATTGTTTGTCAAAAAAATACAGGAATATGTGTCAGTGCATTCACCGCCCCCGCTGCTGCTGTCGGCTGCCTTGCTCCTGTCTACACTTCCCCCTCTCCTGTTCCTGCTGGTCCTGCCTTAAGCCCCATTGCTGCCCTAACTCCCCCGCACCTGTATGTGTAAGAAATAAATAAAATAACGCTAACTATCACCAGAGGGGGGTGAGCGGTGGTCTCCTTTCTGGCCAGCCGATCAGCTGTGTGCAGTAAGCCGAAATGCAGTGAAATGGCCGGCTGGCAATTTACTGCATCCCAGCTGACCACTCACACATCAGATAATCCAAAAGCTGGAGAGGAGACCACCACTCAGCCCCCTCCGGTGATTGTTATCTTTGTTTTATTTACTCTTTTAAAAAACTGGGTGCAGGGGGGCTAGAGCAGCAGCGGGAGGCAGGGCAGAAGTGGTGGGAGGGGTGATTGACAGGAGCCCGCAGTGGGGAGCATTAGCTGGGAAGCGGCGAGCAGTAACTCGGATCATGAGGCAGCCTGCACTTGAGTGATCAGCCCGTTGTCTATGTAGACACACAGAGCTGATCACGCTGCCCCGGTTCTCGGTCCCTGCACAGTGTTCTCTGCCAGGGGGAAGAGAAAAAGTGCAGGAGGCTGCATATCGCAATTGAGACCTATCACAGGGCTCATTGCGGGGTTTTTTCACGATTTTTTTGTGTGTAAATTTGGCCAGATTGCATTTCCCAATATAAGTATGGGGAATGCGATCTGGGTTACTAAAAAAAAAAGTAAATTAAGGGTTTGGCGCTGTTTTACATTTAGGTGATACTAAAATAATGTGAAAAGGGTGTGAAAACTCCCATTTTCACATTTGTTTAGTGCAAATTATTCTAATAAATACGCCCCTTTGTGAGAAGGGAAGAGCTATGTGAGTATGCAGGTCTGAGTGAGGGGGGAAAGCTGGGGGGATCTCAGAGAGTGGGGAGAAGCAGAGCTGTGTGTGTGTGAGTGGGTCTATGTGAGAAGGGGAGAGAGCTGTTTGGGGGATCTACGTAAGTGGGGAGAGCTGCGTGTGTGGTGGCAGGGGTCTGTGTGAGGTTTCTGTTATATTGAATGACTGATATATCTGTCTGCAGGCCTACAATAAGTCTGTTTTAAATCCAGTAGCCTGTACTGTATTGTTTTACAGAGTGTAATTATTACAAATATATGGTGTTGGTGGGGGGGAGGGGGCGCCTGTCCCTTACTTTGCCAGGGGCGCTCAGACCCCTAGATACACCCCTGCCTGCCATTAACCTATTGTGAGAACTTACATGTTTAAAGTATTCTAAAGCTGCATGAATGGAAACTGGGATGCAGTCAGTTTACCGGCTGTTGGGATCACAGCATTTAGGAGACCGATGCCAGAATCCCGAAACCTGCCTATGGCCCTCATTCCGAGTTGTTCGCTCGCTGCTATTTTTAGCAGAATTGCTAATAGGCTAAAATCCGGCAGTTCTGCGCATGCGTATGCACAGCAGGGCGCACATGCTAAGTATTTTTACACAAAACTATGCTATTTTACCCACGGGCGTGTTTCTGGGCAGAAACTGGTCTTTTTTAGGGAGTGTGCTAAAAAACGCAGGCGTGCCAGGTAAAAACGCAGGAGTGGCTGGAGAAACAGAGGAGTGGCTGGCCGGACGCTGGGCGTGTTTGTGACGTCAAACCACGAACTAAACGGACTGAGGTGTTCGCAATCTAGGAGTAGATCTGGAGCTACTCAGAAACTGCAAGGAAATACTTAATAGCAGAATTGCTAATCTTTCGTTAGCAATTCTGCTATGCTAAGATACACTCCCACAGGGCGGCGGCTTTGCGTTTGCATTTCTGCTAAAAGTAGCTAGCGAGCGAACAACTCGGAATGAGGGCCTATAAACTGACAGCCAGCACCCCAACACCGGGCCGGCATTTCCCACTTTGTTGGTGGATCCACACCACTAACCCAGCAGGAATAGAACCTGTGGTGAGTGCAGTGAGCCACCAGGGCCCAAGGGGACTTGCTGCCGGGATTTCGGTAGACGTGATGCCACTGTCGGTATAGTGGCAAGTGCAGTATTTTTATTGCTTATTCTGACTAAATGCTTTCATAATAGTTTGGTTTGAAAATTAATAACATCAATGGACATGGGGACACGATTAAAGGTTTACAAAATAACAAAACAGCGTGGAGCTCCCATACAGGGGCATAACCAGCCCTGAGCTCTTTGATCTGTCCCTGGTTAAAAAAATATAGAGAACAAAATGTGTAGGGATCCCTATATGTAATGAATGGGCACCTGGCTCTTGGAGCTGGCACTGGTTCTAATACTATGAAGAGCAAGTAGTTGGCCACTATATTTTCAGAACGCGCACTGGGCTCCACTAGCAGGGGGTAATGCCACAGCCAGGGGACACACTTAACTAGTCAGCCCAGCCCAGGGAAATTTGGACCCCCAATGAAAGGATCCCCCTCTCCATGGCACCCAAGGCCATGTCTGAAGCCCAGGGCTATTGCCGACATCCCATAGGCTGTGGGTGCTGAGTTGATAGTCCATTAGTAAAAGAATAATATTGTCTTTTACATGAGGACTACAGGTCCCAGCAAGCCTCTCCCACAGTCTGGTACTTGAAGAACCACAAGTACCAGCAAGTGGGGTATCAAGGGTCTGCTGGTACCTATAGTCCACCTGTAAAAGAATATGAAAATAAAGACAGGACACTGAATGCTTTAACAGTTTATTAGCCAGCACCTTCACGTGGAGGGTAGCATCCATTAAGATCTTTTACATGGCCGCCACCCATCCAGGACTTACATGACATGTTCAATCTTCAGGAGATCTTCATTGCTGCTCCTGTGATGTTGGACTAACAACCACTGGCTTGAGCTGGCTAATATTACCCGGCACAAGTGGGCTAGGCGACTATTCATTGAGCTGTGATTGTATCGACGTGGCCATTTTGAATTTTAAAAATTGCGCCATGGTGCAGTTTTGAAATGTGAAGCCGTGCCAGCAAATATTATGCATGTGGCCCGCTGCTGAACTCTGCACAGGTGAGATCTGCACCACCACCTCTTTACCCTCAACACCTCCAGCTATTTCTGACATGGCCACTGCCGCCTCACTCTACACCGATTAGAGATGGTGGCGGGATCCCTCCAGATCCTGCACTGCCACCATCCTGAAGGTGTTCTGGGCTACCGGGACCAGATATTGGTCACTAGCTCTGGTTTCTGGTAGTACACACTACAATATCACTTGCATGGTCGGCAGTCAGGTTTCTTTGTCTTTAAGCATCTTCAAAAACCAGGAGACCCAACAGGTGACCTGTTGGCGGAGGGTACACACTTGTCCAATGTCAGGCCAACTTGTTGTTCAGGAGTCAGATCTCCTGAGGACTGGATAAGTGTGTACCCAGTTTAACAGCCATTTATCTAGCACAGTCTTTGAAATGACAGAAGTTTATTTGTTGCTTTGGGCAACTTCTCCACTTTAGATTACTCCAAGGTTTAATACATGTTCCCCATGCAGTCATAATTCCCAGTGGTCACTGAGCACACAGCTATAACCAAGCAGACCTATAAGGGGGAAAAAAGTAAGTGTTTATACTAGAGATGAGCGGGTTCGGTTTTACTCGGATTTACTCCGTTTTATCCAAATCTCCATATTGGCTATCGGACGTCACGTGTTTTGGTTAACCAATAAGAAAAATCCAGAAAATAAGAAATGGCGATAAATCTGGCTTAAAGAACCGAGTAAATCCGAACACGCTCATCTCTAGTTTATACATGCACAACACTGCAATATACTGTCTAACACTATTTAATCATTTGTTTTCAACAGCAATCAAAGTACGGTAAGTACTTTTTAAGATGAAAGTGAAACAACTGCAGTTAAAATACTAAAATAAAAGAAAAGAAATGATGACTCATCTACTTGGGAAATGAATCTTTTATAGATGTTTTATTTTTCTTGCACAACCAACTAAATTGCTGTACATACACAAATTGTACCTCATTTTGAAGTAGCTTTGTATTGTCAAAACTCTGTTTTTCTTTTTATATGTTTTTATGCCCTTTTTCAATTTTTACAAAATATATATACAAAATCTGACATTATCCAAGATCAGAGATATCCACAATACTGTACATCTGCAGAATAATTCTCAACATAGAAATAGCTACAAGAGATGCTCTCGTCTACCCCCACAAATAAATACTGTCTCACAGGCCTCCGCTTTACTAGTGCTTCAGTTAATAGGATATAAATCAATTGTCACATGGATGTCTTTAGGAGATTTAAAGGTAATGTTCTTTGTCTGCCTGTGGTAGAAACCTTACATACGCCTACCACATCTTTTAAAATAACAGCTTTTATCCCCTGGAGTAATTCTGCTTCTAAGGTGTCTGGGTGTAAAACAAAAACAATAATGATTTTCCAGATGCAGTAAAGTTGGATAATCCGGGTTTAAGCAGTGCAGTAAAATAAAAAAGTCAAGCTGCATAACTAATTCAGCAAATTCAGAAATCATGACATTTGCTAGATGACAGGTGGGAAGCATGGTACCTACAAAATAGTGATATTTCAGACATCTATGACATTTTTGTGTGATGCTTTTACATTGAATGAGCTTGGTGCCGATAGGCAATTATTTTAGCTAATTGCCACAGAATTGCAAGCAAATTGGGTAAATATTGCTAAAAAATAGTTTGCAAGGAAAAAATGTGTACAGTATACTGTATTTGCCCATACGGTATAAGGAGGCATCTCGAGCTGCGTCCATGTTAGCATGCAAGGCAAATGCACATAGGTCCAAATGTATTAAGCCTTAAAAAGTGATAAAGTGGAAAGGAATAAAGAATGATAAGTGACCAGCCAATCAGCTTCCTAACTGCCATGTTACAGGATGTGTTTGAAAAGGAGATTTATGGTAAGAACTTACCTTTGTTAAATCTCTTTCTGCGAGGTACACTGGATTCCACAGGGAATAACATCGAGGTGTAGAGTAGGATCTTGTTCCGAGGCACCAACAGGCTAAAAGCTTTGACTGTTCCCAAGATGCTCAGCGACGCCTCCTCTATAACCCCACCTCAGTGCACAGGAGCTCCGTTTTGTTAACCAGTCCAATGCAGTAGTAGGTAAAAGAGACAACAAAAGTTAGTAGCTACCAGATTCTCACGACAGGAGAAGGTATCAGCGGCTAATGCCATACCAACCCAAAGAAGCTAAGTGCGTCAGGGTGGACGCCCTGTGGAATCCAGTGTACCTCGCAGAAAGAGATTTAACAAAGGTAAGTTCTTACTATAAATCTCTTTTTCTGCAGCGGGGTACACTGGTATTCCACAGGAAATAACATTGGGGTATGTCCTAAAGCAGTTCCTTATGGCAGGGGACACACTGTAGTGGGCACAAGAATCCAGCGTCCAAAGGAAGCATCCTGGGAGGTGGAAGTATCGAAGGCATAGAACCTTATGAACGTGTTCACTAAGGACCATGTAGCCGCCTTGCACAATTGTTCAAGGATCGCACCATGGCGGGCCGTCCAAGAAGGTCCAACCGACCAAGTAGAATGAGCTTTGATGGTAGCAGGAGCTGGAAGGCCAGCCTGTACATAAGCATGAACAATCACCATTCTAATCCATCTGGCCAAGGTCTGCTTGTTAGCAGGCCAGCCACGTTTGTGAAACTAAACAATACAAAGAGAGAATAAGATTTCCTAACAGAGACTGTGCTCTTCACATAGATATGGAGAGCCCGTACCACATCCAAAGACCACTCTTTGGAGGATAAATCCGGAGAGACAAAGGCTGGAACCACAATCTCCTGGTTAAGGTGGAAAGAAGACACCACCTTAGGTAGATAACAAGGGCGCGTCCGAAGAACCGCCCGGTCATGGTGAAAAGTCAGATGGGGGTACCTACAAGACAAGGCACCCAAATCTTATACCCGTATAGCAGAGGCAATAGCCAGCAGAAACAAGACCTTGACGGAAAGCCACTTAAGGTCCACAGATTCAAGAGGTTCAAACGGAGACTAATGCAAAGCCTCCAGAACCACGACAAATCCTAAGGAGCCACAGGTGGGAAATACGGAGGTTGAATCCATAAAACACCCTGAGTGAATGTATAAACATCAGGCAGAATCGCAATTTTTCTCTGAAACCATACCGACAAGGCAGAAATATGAACCTTGAGGGAGGACAGCCGTAGGCCCAAGTCCAGGCCCTGTTGGAGGAAGGCCAAAAGTTTGGGCGTACTAAACTTGTAAACTTCATGATTGTTAGATGCGCACCAAGCAAAGTTAAAATTCCAGACCCTATGGTAAATCCGAGCAGAAACCGGCTTACGGGCCTTCATCACAGTTTGAATGACCGCCTCAGAAAATCCTTTGGCCCTCAGTACAGAAGCTTCAAGAGCCACGCCATCAAAGCCAGTTGGGCCAAATCCTGGTAAACACAAGGGCCTTGAACGAGGAGGTCTGGTAATTGCGGATGCAGAAGAGGACGCTCTAACGAGAGACCCTGTAGGTCTGAGAACCAATGCCGTCCGGGCCACGCTGGAGCTATTAGAAGAAGGATTCCTCCTTCTTGCTTGAACTTTCTCACTACTCTGGGCAGGAGTGACACCGGAGGGTACACGTATGGCAGCCGAAAGTTCCATGGAATTGCCTGTGCGTCCATGAACGCCACTTGAGGATCCCTTGTTCTTGCTCCGAAGACTGGAACCTTTTGATTGTGTCGAGACGCCATCAGGTCTACATCTGGTAGGCCCCACTTGTCCACTAGGAGTTGAAATACTTCTCGATGAAGGCTCCACTCTCCGGCGTGTACGTCCTGATGACTGAGGAAGTCCGCTTCCCAGTTGAGGACCACCGGAATGAACACTGCCGATATTGTTGGCAGATGGTGTTCTGCCTATTGAAGAATCTTTGACACTTCCATCACTGCCATGCAGCTTCGAGTGCCACCTTGATGATTTATGTATGCCACCATGGTGGCGTTGTCTGACTGTACTTGAACAGGCCTGTTCAGTACCAGATACTGGGCAAGTTTCAGAGCATTGAACACTGCCCACAAATCCAGAATGTTTATCGGGAGGAGAGACTCCTCCCTGGTCCACCGACCCTAAAGAGAGTGTAGCTTCAACACCGGGACCCAACTCCTCAGACTGGCATCCGTCGTCAGAACGACTCAGTTGGAGATCCACAAGGCATGACCCCTGCTCAATCGTTGGTCCTGCAGTCAACAGGTCAGTGGCAGACGGACCTCCCGAGACAAGGAGATCACTTGAGAGCTGATCCAGTGAGGCAGGCCATCCCACTTGGCAAGAATCAGTTTTTGCAGAGGGCGGGAATGAAATTAAGCATACTCCACCATGTCGAAAGCTGACACCATGAGGACTAGTACTTGCATCGCCGAGTGTATCGACACACGCGGACGAGAGAGGAAGCAACGTATCTTGTCCTTAAACTTCAGGACCTTCTCCTATGACAAAAACAACCTCTGGTTGTGTGTGTCCAACAATGCTCCCAGATGCACAATGCTCTGAGCAGGGACCAGGGATGATTTCTTCCAGTTGATGAGCCACCTGTGGGTTTGCAGAAACTGGACCGTCAGATCCAAATGATGGAGGACTACTGGGGAATTGGCCAGGATCAGGTCTTCCAGATACGGCAGGATCCTGACACCTTGACGGCAGAGTGAAGCCATCATAACTGCCATGACCTTGGTGAAAATTCGCGGAGCCATGGTCAGACCAAACGGTAAGGCCCGGAATTGGTAATGGAGATTGCAAACCGCTGGTAGCTGATGTGACATGGCAATAGGGATATGCAGGTAAGCCTCCTGTATATCCAGGGATACCATATAGTCTCCTGGTTCCAAAGCCTGGACAATAGAGTGAAGGGTCTCCATACAAAACTTTGAGACCCTCACAAACTTGTTCAAAGATTTGAGGCTGAGAATGGGCCAGGAGGAACCACTCGGTTTGGGGACTAGGAACAGTGTTGAATAGTACCGCCTCTCTGAGCCAGAGGCACCGGCACTACCACTCCAGTGCCCAGGAGGGATTGTACCACTAAACGTAGAGTTGTTGCCCTCACCTGAACCGACGGGAATGTCCATCAGGCAACAGCGAGGAGGGGGACGTGTCTTGAAAGATATAGCATATCCGTGAGTGATGACATCCCGTACCCAAGCATCTGAAGTGGTCTTCAACCATACCTTGGTGAACTGTAGAAGTCGGCCTTCCACCCTGGGATCCCCCAGGGGGAGGCCCGCCCCGTCATGCCGCAGGCTTGTCAGATTTGGAAGCAGGCTGACGGGCAGCCCAGGCACGTTTAGGCTTGGGCTTGGTGGTTTTAGAAGTGCGAGACTGTTTCAGGTATGCCTGACCCTTTGCTTTACCCGGAGGGAGAAAGGAACAAAAGGAAGTACTCTTAGCCTTCGGGGCCGAAGGAGTAGTACTAGGTAGACATTCAGTCTTAGTAGACGCCAAGTCAGCGACAATCTTGTTGAGATCCTAACCAAAGAGGATGTTTCCTTTAAACGGGAGCACCTCCAGGGTTTTCTTAGAGTTCAAGTCCACCGACCAGGACCGTAACCAGAGAATACGGCAAGCCAAAATGGATGTCATAGCAGCCTTTGCCTCCAGATCACCGGCATCTGAAGCTGCTTCTTTAATGTAATGAGATGCCGTGACAATATAAGAGATACGTTGTCTGGCATGTTCAGGAAAATCGGACGGAAACTCAGCCTCCATTTCCTGAGCCCACGCCTCAATAGCTTCTGCGGCCCAAGTAGCCGCAATGGTCGGCCTATGCGCAGCCCTTGCAAGGGTATAGATAGCTTTTAAGCAGCCCTCCACACGCTTATCTATTGGCTCCTTGGGAGAAGTGATGGTAATGACAGGCAGAGCAGATGACACCACCAGTCGAGCGAATTTGCGAGTCCACCGGCGGTGGTGTTTCCCAATTTTTACTCAATTCTGCCGCAAGGGGATAGCAGGCTAGCATCTTCTTGTGTAGGGTGAATTTCTTTCCTGGGTTCTCCCAGGGTTCCTGACATATGTCAACCAAGTTGTCAGAATGAGGTAAAACCAATTTAGTAACCTTCTGACGTTTGAACCTGTCCGGTTTTCTTAGATGTAGTAGCAGGCTCAGGATCATCATTAATCTGAAGAATGAGCCTGATAGCCACTAAGAGATCAGGAACATCCACAAGTGAAACAGATTCCCCATCAGAAACGTCATGATCAGAGTCTTTGTGGTCAGTATACACGCCATCTTCATCGGAAGAGGTATCCGGAACATGCGTGGATTGAGAGGAAGTAACAGCCTGCTTAGAGGACTTCTTAGGTTTAGTCTTAGGTGGGCGAGGGTCAGGAATATGTTTATCCAAAGAGTTATTCAAGTGCTGAGTGGACAGAGCATCCATCCATGGCGGATTAACCAAAGAGACCATATAAGGCTGATAAGGCACAGGAGGTCCCATAGGGGGCGCAATTCTAGCTACCAGCGTACTCAGTAAATTAGAAAAGGCAGACCAAGGCGGACCCTGATGTGCCCCCATTGTTATAAACTGACTGGGGGGTACAGAACCCCCAAAACCTGAACCCTCTGCAGCCATGTTATCCTCAGATGCATCTGGGACATCATACCCGCGCATGGCAGAATCAGTCCCAGACCCATCGCCCCCTGTAGCTGACATAATATGAAAGCGTAAACCACGGGCGACACAGTACAATGTCAGGAGATAGATTACCTCACACAAAACCCCCTGTGCAGTGTGACAGCACAAACAGCGGATTTCTGAGGTAAAATGTGACTGAAAAATACAAAATACGTACATCCTGTGAAATATCTATATTATCTAATAACCCTGACGCACGAAGCCCCCTCAGGTTACAGAATATAGGGATAGCAGTAGGGGTGAGATACAGGGAGTAGAGATCACCCAGCAGCAATATGCACACAGACACAGTCACATGTACAATGCAGGAATTATGACAAACAATAAAACTGCACTGGACTAGCAATACTATTACTGAGTAAGGCTAACTATATAAACAGATATATCAATGCACAGTAAAAACTGGATACTTGTACTAAATATCCCTGTAGTAATGCACTTGTTCTTAACTAACACTGTCTAAACGACATGTAGAATACTTAAGTATCCTGTAAATGCACAGCACTGATGATGCAGGCGGCGTTACAGAGGAGGCATCACCCAGCAGTCTCAGAATCAGCGCAGCTGTGTGTAATGGCGCCCAAACGCTGACAGGGAGTGGGGGAGACAGAGAGATGCAGCTCCAGGGCGGGAACATTTACTCTAAATGGTGCCCAGGGGCTGGGGGAGGGGCTACAGGCCAGAGACTTATCCCCTTGCTGGCCTTCACCACCGGGTACTGCGGGCCTTAATAAAATGGATTATAGCCTAATCTGACCTGTGCCCTTGCTCTGGTGGTCTAGTGGGGTGCCTGTACGGCCTCAGTGTCCACGCCAGCATGCACAACCTGACTCCTAATGGCCGCCTGGGGGACCCTCTTACCTTCTCCCTGAGTGCGGCCACGCGATCCCGGAGAACTTTGGTTAGTGTGTGTGCCCTGGGTGAAGAACCGGAGCCTCCGCTGTAAGCACCCAGCAACCAGGGACGCGGGAGTATACAGCGCCGCTGGGGGAGGTGATGGAGCTGCAGCAGGAGATATCAGAATGATATTTAGCACCAGAGTGCCTCTGCTGCAGCCCTTGATGTTTTCTATCTTCTTAAAAATAGCTCTTCTTAGGGCTGCTGGAGCAACCCTGCCTGTTATTGTCCTGCACTGCAGGCACCAACTTACAAACTGAGCTCCTGTGCACGGAGGCAGGGTTATAGAGGAGGCGGCGCTGAGCATCTTTGGAACAGTCAAAGCTTTTAGCCGGTTGATGCCTCAGATCCTACTCTACACCTCGATGTTATTCTCTGTGGAATACCAGTGTACCCGCTGCAGAAAAATAACAGTTATTAGCGGGTTGGCTGGTCATTTATCTCTCTTTATCCATCTCCATTCTGTCACTTTTTAAGGCTTAATACATTTGGGCCTTCATTTGTTATTCGTTGTCATCATCAGCATTCATGAATGTATGTATGTAAGTGTGTGACTGTATGTAAATGTGGCTGTATGAAGGTAAATTGCATATCTGACACAAATTGTATGTGGAGCCGGAGGGATCCACCCACACAGGGAAGAAAATACAGGTGTAAGCACACCTAATTGCTGCTGAGGAGAGTCAGTCTGGGAGACTGTTGCAGTCAGGATAGGCTGTGGCCTGTGTGACCAGCCCAAGTGCGGTTGGGAAAGCCAGTAAGTGCTCTTTATGCTAGGAATGCAGTTGAGGGCTAGGAGACCTGTGTTTACCCTTGTAGCAGACAGGGGAGACCATCAAACTCTGGGACTGATCTACATGTTGCTGGGAATAATATTTATAAATACATTAAGGGACAATACAAGGACTTACCCTGAGGTTGGAAGAAAAAAAATGTCATACTCAACGGAGGAAAGGGCTTTTCACAGTAAGAGCAGTAAGGATTTGGAATTCTCTACCAGAGGAGGTAGTAATGGTGGACTCACTAAATAAGTTTAAAATAAGTGTAAAAATGGATTAGATAAATTCCTAACTGATAGAAATATCCAAGGTTACAGCATCTAAATGATATAGTTAATTTTATAATACAGGTTGAGCTCGATGGACATTTTGTCTTTTTTCAACCTCACCAACTATGTAACTATGTAACTATGGAAGAATCCAGGACCATGAGCCTTGAGCCAAACAATGTCACTATAGCACCGGGTTCTGTTCTGTACGATGCCCTTGCTCCTTCATTCAGCTACAGCCCCAAAACCAGGTGATAGCACCCCTGAACCATATACCACTGCCAAGTGGCATAGCTCCAGTGCTGTCAATCCGTCTCTGGCCACAGCACGCCAAGGTTTCCGCCGCTCACCTCCATGGACAGTGCCATGACAATCTCCAGTCAGCTGACATTCCTGGAGCCAATTTGGATTAACTTCCGCATCATGTGAACTGTTCCTCCACTCAGCTGTAAGCACTGGGTATAAATTCCAGGTCTTAGCACTAGCAAGCTGTCAGTGCTTTGGTGTCTCTCAGCCTGGAGTGAGTTCCAGAATCTTCTACTGGTAATAGAATGAGAGCAGTTGTCATCTCTCACACTACCTGACTCCTTGGATGATTTAAAGGGCCGTCACTGTCTCCACATCTCGGCATCTCTAGATTCACTGGAAGTCCTCCAGTGATCCAGAGAGACTCTCCTAAATCCCTTAGCGGCATTATAGAACCATCTGGCTCCTACCAGTTCCCAGATAATTGCTGCGCAAGATAGCGCACTTCAGTGTCCGGAAAACATGCCTCTGCAGTCTTACCATCTTGCAGCATTAACCAGAACACTGTGCAGAATCATTACAAACCAGAAGTACTGACACTACACTCCATAGTGTTTAGGATCTTACCGTGCTGCCACAGTTTGCCCAGCATCTGGATACCTGCATTGCTTATGCCCTAAGCTTCTTCTTCAATTATTGTACTGGTGCTACCCATTCTTCAGTGAACTACCTGCATTGATGATGCCCTCAGCTTCTTCTTCAATTATTCTACTGGTGATACCCAGTCTTCAGTGAACTACCTGTATTGCTGATGCCCTCAGCTTCTTCTACAATTATTGCGCTGGTTCCACCCAGCCTCCAGTGAATTGTATACATTACTGATGTCCTCAGCTTCCTTCACAGTTATTGTGCTTGTTCCAACCACCCCTCGGTGTGTCTCCTGCATTGCTGGCTTCTCCCAGCATCCCGTCAACTCACCAGTCCTCATGTGACTTCCCGTTAGTGACAACTCAGCTACTCATTGCACTGGTGGCTCACACCACCGGTGTTCCAGTACCCATAGCTGGTCACCTTTTCTTATGAAGCCTATTGCCTAACTGTCACGTCTGCATGAGCGGATAATTCATCAAGCCAGCCATATTCTGTCCTCAGCACTCCAGACCAAACAGTGACCAGTACTAGTCTGGGTTCACAAAAAACCTCAGCCGTGACAGTAAGCACTGACCAAATGGATCTGGCTAGCGATACAGGGGCTCGTCTGGAAGGACTTGAGCTGGTATAGTGACAGATGGTGAAAGGCTTACAGGAACTATCTGCCCAACAAGACGGGTTTCAGGCATCTCTGAATACTTCAGCTACTCTGTCTATAGCTTGTGATCCTTCCAGGGTAACCAAGACCCTTCGTCTTCCCACAATTTGATGGTGACTCAAATTTATGTTGAGGGTTCCTCAACCCCTGTGATGTGCACTTCACTCTCCAGCCAAAGGACTTTCCTACCTCCAAATCTGAAGTGGCTTTCATTGTGTCTCAACTTTCCGGGAAAAAGCCCTAGAGTGAGTATCACCACTTTGGGAAAGATTGGACCCCATTCTCAGTAACTACTCCAAATTTTAGGAGTTATTCCGGGTTATCTTCGATGAACCTGGTCATCCAACTTCTGCCTCCATCGAAATCATGAGGATTCGGCAAGGTTCCAGGTCCATTGGTCAGCACATCATAGAGTTCCAGACCCTAGCTTCTCAACTCAGTGGAATGAACAAGCCCTCATTTCGGCCTTCTGGCACAGTCTCTATGAGAAACTAAAAGATGACTTAGCCTTCCCTGATTTGCCAATTACTCTCAAGGACATTATGTCTCTGTGCAACAAAATAGATCTGCACTTCCGAGAGAGGAGTCACGAGAAGTCTCGCCTTGAAACACCTAGGCCACATCCTGCACCTCATCCAAGTTTTGGCTTCGGACGTTGAGCATATGCAGGTGAATCGATCTAAGCTATCTGCAAAGGAAAAGCAGTGCTGCCAACAGCTGAACTTTTGTATGTATTGTGGATAGGGTGGTCATTTCGTCACTGCCTGTTATAAGCATCCGGGAAATGGATGGTCCTAGGTTCAAGAGGAGGGCTGAAATTAGGAACCCAGAGATTCTCTCCAAGCAAAAGGATTCAGTTATCATGGTGTCCCTGCAGCTTTCCACAGGACTCAAGGCTATTCTGGCTCTGTTAGATTCCAATGCAGCAGAGAACTTTATTTCAGCGGATCTGATTTCTCAATACAAAAAACCAGTGCAGAAGCTTCCTCAAGTTATTACTCTTACCGCTGTAGATGGGAGTATCACTCCTCTTGGGACTATCACCCAAGAAACATGTCCTTTGACTCTCCTCTTAGGAGTGCTTCACTCTAAAGCGCTTTATTTTTTTGTATTATACAAGTCTTCTCAGCCTATTGTTCTCGACCTTCCATGGCTCCAACGGCAAAATCCACAATTGGATTGGAGCACTATTCAAAAACATTCATGGGGATCCACATGTCACTCCCAGTGCCTGCAAAAGTAATTCCCATCTGAAAATATGAAGTTCCCATTCTGGAAACGATATCAGAGCCATACCATGCCTTTGCAGATGTCTTCATTAAAGGTGGGGCAGAAAAACTACCACCACATCGGGAATGGGACTGTCCCATTGACCTTCTTCCAGGCAAGTCACCTCACAGGGGAAGAACTTATCCTCTTTCAATTCCTGAAATGGCTGCGTTGTCTGAGTATATTATAGAGAATCTTGAGAAAGGCTTCATCCATCCCTTGTCCTTACCTGCTGGAACTGTTTTTTTCTTCATCAAGAAAAAGGATGGGGGCCTTCGTCCGTGCATAGACTACAGGGGGTAGAATGACATCACAATTAAGAATCATTACCCATTACCCCTAATTACTGAACTCTTCAACCGGGACAAGAGAACAACCATTTTTTCTAAATTGGACTTAAAAGGCACATATAACCTCATTTGCATCCGAGGAGGTGACGAATGGAAGACTGCTTTTAATACTCGAGCTGGGCACTATGAGTATCTTGTTATGCCATTCAGTTTCGGTAATGCACCTGCTGTGTTCCAGCACTTTGTCAACAAGATATTCCAGGATCTACTATACCACTCTGTCGAAGTGTATTTTGATGACATTTTAATATTCTCCCGAGATTTGCACTCCCATCGACAGCAGGTACAGGAAGTCCTTCGTCGTCTGAGGAGTAACCAACTCTTCTGTAAACTGGAAAAGTGTGTTTTTGAAGTATCCTCCATAGCATTTCTAGGATATATCATCTCCGGTTCCAGCCTTCGGATGGACCCTGAAAAAGTCAAAGCTATTCTGACTTGGAATGAACCCACATCTCTTAAATCAACTCAATGCTTCCTGGGATTTGCAAACTACTATCAGAAATTCATCCATGGCTTCTCCACTTTGGTTGCTCCCATCTCCGCTCTCACTTGTAAAGGTTCCAATCCTAACTCCTGGTCTTCTAAAGCTAAACAGGCTTTCCAGTTATTGAGAGAAGCGTTTACCTCTGCTCCAGTACTTCGATAGCCCAATGTCTCTCGACCATTCTTCTTGGAAGTAGATGTCTCCACTGCGGGGGTCGGAGCTGTTCTGTCTCAATGCTGTCCTGATGAAAAACTTCATACTTGTGCATATTTTTCCTGAAAATTTGCTCCTGCGGAAAAGAATTATCCCATTGAGGAGAAAGAATTACTTGCAATCAAATTAGCCTTTGAGGAATGGCGTTATCTTCTAGAAGGAGCTCAATCCCCAATTACTGTCTATACAGATCATAAGAATCTCCTCTTGCTGAAGAATTTACAGTTTTGTTCTCCTCACCAGGCCAAATGGTATCAGTTCTTTCCAGATTCAACTTCAGACTTACGTATCGCCTGGGATATCAGAATGGAAGAGCAGATGCCCTTTCCTGCTCCTTCTCTCAGGAGGATGACTCTTCTTCTGAGGACTAAAGTTCTATTCTCATGATCACAGTCTTTACTTCAGCCAAAACAAATCTAGTACCTCCTACAGGGAGGACCTTTGTTGCTCCTAATCTCAGAAAGCAACTTCTTCAATGGGCTCACTCATCTCTTTTTTTTTTTGGTCATGTAGGAGTACAGAAAACCCTGGAATTCCTAAGCATATCCTACTGGGGGCCATCTGTTCAGCTTGACACTCAAGTATTTGTGGCATCCTGCCACAATCCCCATGCAAGACTCCTGAAGGTCCGCTCCATCCATTGTCCATTCCTGTTCGTCCATGGACTCATATATCAATGGACTTCATTACAGATTTACCTACTTCCCAGGGATAAACAACTGTCTGGGTTATAATGAATCGATTTTCCAAAATGGCACATTTTGTACCTCTTTTAGGCCTCCCTTCTTCTCCTCAACTTGCCAAGCTGTTTATCTCTGAAAACTTTCGACTACATGGCCTTCCTAGTGAGATTGTTTCCGACAGAAGGGTTCAATTTGTAGCAAAATTCTGGAGGTCTCTTTGATCCTCATTACAAGTAAAGCTAGTTTTCTATAGCCTACCACCCTCAAAGTAACGGTCAAACAGAATGAGAAAATTCAAGACTTAGAGACTTTTCTTTGTTCATGTCTTCATCCCAAGACAACTTGGTGGATCTTCTTCCATGGACTGAATTCTTTCATAATAATACATACCACTCTTCTTCTGAATCCACACCACTTTTTACAGTTTTTGGGCAGCTTCCACAAGTTCCGAAGTTCCATGCTGCTCCAGCACTGGATGTACCAGCAGCACAGAGAATGCTCAAAGACTTTATCTTTATTTGGAGAAAGGTCCATATTGCTCTAAAAAGATCTTCCAAGTGTTACAATTCTTTGCTGATCGAAAAAAGAAAGCTGTCCCTCTCCTCCAAGTTGGCGACAAGGCGAAGCTGTCTGCTCGTAATCTTCAACTCAGAGTACCATCCATGAAATTTACCCCTCAGTATATTGGTCCATTAATTATGCAAAAGGTGATAAATCCGGTTGCCTATCAGCTGAAGCTTCTAGCATACCTTTGTATTCCAAATCCTTTTCACGTCTCTTTGCTTAAACCATTGATCCTCAATCAATTTCAGTCAGTTCTTACTTCAGGCCCAAAAGTTCATACTCAACATGGTGTGGAATTTGAAATTGAGAAGATCCTTGACTTCCGTATACGTTATGGGAGATTGCAGTATCTGATTGGAGGGGATATTGCCCCGAAGAAAGGTCTATGATCTTTGCTGAGGATGTGCATGCAGCTCTACTGGTAAGAAGGTTCCATTTCAGATTCCCGCAGAATCCAAAAAGCCGCTTTTAAAGGAGGGGGTATTGTCACAAAATGGAGGTTGTATGCGCTCCCCTGGCATGCTTTTTCTTACCTCCACCACAAGCCTAGGTACGGTTCATCATCTGGGTGCTCCCCTGATGCATCCCACTGCTCACCGCGGTGCCTGTAACTCTGTGCCTCTCTGTCCTGCAGCCATGGTGGCCGTCTACGACCACAGCACACCAAGGTTCCCACCACTTCCCTCCATGGACTGTGCCATGACAGTCTCCAGTCAACTGACATTGTTGGAGACAATCTGGATTAACTTCAGCATCATGTGAACTGTCCATCCTCTCAGCTGTAAGCACTGGGTATAAATTCCATGTCTCAGCACTAGCAAGCTGTCAGTGCTTTGATGTCTCTCATCCTGGAGTGAGCTGGAATGGAATTAGTTTGAAGAACATCAGACTGATGAGAGAATATCCTTTCTGAAGTTGTCTGGCTAAAATCCTCAACTGAGACTGAGAAATCATTTGCAATTTCATTCTGGGTAGAGACGCTAGTCATTTTCCCTGAAGCTGCGACACTTGCGTCTGTGACTGAGGCAAATTACTCTGGTGACTGGACTGAGGAAGCAACATCAGTATCTCTCTCAGCAATATTAGCCTGACGTCCATTGTCCAAATCAGCTGATGGAACAATAGGTTACTCAGTAAAACTTAGGGGCAAAGCTGAGAAAGATGTACTGAAGTTTTGGATTGGGCTGAAACCAGGATGGAATGACCAGGCTGAACCTGGAGTATAGCTGGACCAGCTGGAACCAGGACGGATTTGACAGGCTGGACCTGGAGTATTTATGGTCCAGCTGGAACAGGGATGGACTGACCAGGCTGGACCTCGAGTATAGCTGCACCAACTGGAACTAGGATGGACTGACCAGGCTGGACCTGGGATATTGCTGGACTGGCTGGAAATGGGATGGACTGACCAGGCTTGACCTGGATTATAGCTGGACCGGCTCGAACTGGGATGGACTGACCAGGCTGGACCTGGAGAATTGTTGGACTGGCTGGAACCAGGGGACTGAACCAGACAAATGTACGGAACCGGATTAAGTCCGGACGAGAAATTAGAATAGGTTGGGACCAAAGAAGAAAGATTCTGTCTGAAACCAGAGTGAGTACAGTCCAAGTGTTCAGATCCCGTCCTGGATCTGAACCATGCTGGATGCCAGCATGGTGGCGCTCTCTGAAGATGGCAAACAGGAGTTCATAACTGCATCTGTAGCACAATGTTTTCCAACTGGGAACTGAGCTCTGGATATGTCCCGCAGGGCTGAAACTCTGGCTACTCCTCCTGGGGCTGACAAATCAGACACCTCTCTTAGGGATGGTATTTCCAGCACCCCTCCTTGGGTTAACAGATCAAAAGCTCCTTTTTGTGTAGAAGACTCATATGCCCCTTCTAGAGCTTGAACATTGGATACCATTCTTGGGGTCGGCAAATCAAATGCCTCCTCAGAGGTTGCAGAGTCTAACACCCTTTATGGCACTGAAAGTTCAGATCCCCTCCTTGGGCTGCAGAAACAGATGCCTCACCTTGGACTACAGAAACAGATGCCCCACATTGGGCTGCAGAAACCGACGCCCTATCTTGGGCTGCAGACACCGACCCCTCTGTGAGTTTGAGTGGCTTGAACATTCTTTTCTGGACACTCAACTTAGTAGAGGCTCTTTTAATCACAAGACCACAGTCATAAATTTGAATATCTTTCTGAGGAGCCTTCTTGACACCCCTTTCAGCAGTAACAGGATCGGCTACTGTAGATGACTTGTAGACATGAGTGCAATGATACTGACATTTGTCACCATTTCCTGGCTTGCGAAGAATCCAACCTTTAATGAAGTGACCAGTGTTTCCACAGTAAAGGCAGAGGTATAGCTCCCTACAACGCTGGCATTCAGCTTCAGAGAGCTTGGGCCGTGGATATCTCTGATGTACAACTTTTCTCTGCACAATGGAAGAGTATTTACTAACTGGATGGGACAAAACAGCCTCAACTAAGTCAGTGGTATTCCGGAGGAGATCAGGCATCACAGAAAGAATACTAGTCAAAGGCTCTTGTAGCTGTATTAACATCTGATAGAGAATCTTCAGTTGGTCAGGAGTCTGAGCACAGAGTCCGTGAATATCTGGAGAAGGAATTCCGCTGCAGACACTGCTCCGATTAATGCTGAGTCGACTCAAAACCCTCCAGACATCCTTCAATATTGCTTAGGAGGTCCCACATCAGACAAACACTTTCGGCTGGATACATAGGGCCAGTTCCTAATGTCATGACTGTTAGTGAACCTGGCGTATATGTGAAGTCCGTGCCGGTAACTGGAGGACTATGTGTATATTTCACTGGTCTGTGGGAATAAGTGAGATGAAGAAGAAAGGAACAATCCCTGACCGGGAGTCAAACCCGGGCCTCAGCAAAGGGAGCTATATCCTGACCACTGGAACACCAGGGATGTGGTGTTGATAACAGGATGGTGAACGTATTGGTGAGAATAACCTGGATCAATGATGAACGGGATTAGGCTGGTGATATGCTGCTGGACCGGACTGGCTACCAGCTGAGGATAAACTGGAACAGGCTGGTTACTGGAGTACTATAGACCGGACTGGGTACCGATGTAACTGAGAACTCGGCTGGTTACTGGTGTGCCTGATCTGGGCTGGGTACTGGTGAAACTTATAACTGGGCTGGTTACCGGCAAGCCTGTACCGGGCTGGTTACAGGAGCACTATGGGCTGGGTATCGGTGTGACTGATAATGCACTGGGAACCAGGGCTGGGTACTGGTATAATTGGTAGCACACTGTGAACCGGGCTGGGTACCAGTATAACTGGTAATGCAATGTGAACCAGGCTGGGTACCGGTATAACTTGTAATGCACTAGGAACCGATCTGGGTACCGGTATAACTGGTAATGCACTGTGAACTGGGCTGGGTACCAACCGAACTGAATAGCCAAAGAGCAGAGACTTGCAGGTGCTAAGATAATAAATATTACCACTAGGGAGCTCAGTAATTAAGCTCACACTGAGCTGTGTGACTCAAGGAACTGGCAGCTTCTGAAACTCAGGTCTCTCTACTTATAGCTACTGGTTTTAGGTGATTGGTGAATAGAGTCTCATGATTCAGGGAGCACTGGATTGGATAGGTCATGGTCAGGTGATGAGACCCTGTCACATCAGTACTCCAGGTTAGGCTCTGGTGTGGAGTGAGGCCTAGCAGGCCGGAAAAACACTGAAGCCTAAACTTCTAAAAAAAAACACAGGATGATGGCTTTTAGGCCCAAACACCAGAGAGCTCAGCACAGTGGAGAATCAAATGCTGCACACAGGATCCTGGTGATTACTCACAGAGGAATTCCTACTCAGGTAGCTAATTAAGAGTAAGCAACACAGATTGCATTCTTCATGCTAAGCTGAAGCAGATGCAGGTTGCAGGATATGCTGAGGTAAGTCACAGAACATGAAAAATACAGTCAGATTCATGACAGGTCTACTTAAAGCTGGTATGAAACTGAAACTTCGAGCTTTTATAGGATCTCTGCTCATCTAGGCTACCAGTGACTTCAATGGAAACAGTGAAAGGCTATTGGATCAGAAACTGGACTGATTGAGAAACTGGAATCCTGAACACCATAGAACCATTCATGATGAATACAACTTCAGCAACTAAACCCAGCCAGTTTGAAGCTTGAACCAACTACTGGAACTAAGGAGAATGTGACATTCAGAAACATGGAAACTTAGACTGAAACAGGAACTCATAACTCAGCCTGCTCCCTAATACCCAGGACTGGAAATGGAACATGAGATTTAGCACGAGCCCCAGCTACCTACCAGAACTGGAGTCCAGAAACCAGGAACAGGTGAGTGATAATACAGAGTCCCAGTATGGCACTAAGGGTACAGGACAGTTGCAGGAAAACTAGCTGAACCATGGAATAGCTGTATGAAGAAAACAGGAAATACAGAAGTGGTACAGATGGACAGGTTGCCACGATGATCTTGTAGGTGACAGGCAGAATGATTGGGGAGCTTTTAGGAGACCAGGATCACTTGCAGGTGATCAAAAGCACTTGCAGGTGAACAGATAGAATGACTGTAGTGCTTGTACTCTAGGTGAACAGGCAGAATTACTGGAGTGCTTGTAGGAGACCAGGAACACTTGCAGGTGAACAGGCAGGTTAACTGTAACACTTGAAGGAGAATAGGAATGCTTACATGTAAAGGGATTTCTTGCAGGTGAAAAGGCAGAACTACTGGAGCGCTTGTAGGAAACCAGGAACCCATGTAGGTGAACAAGACTGCTTGCAGGTGAACAGACAGAATTACTGTAATGCTTGTACAGACATGTCCTCAAACATCGAGCCTCAATATGCCATGGAGTGTGAGATGCCTGGCAGGAGTGAGCCGCCATGTCATGTGCAACTCTGCTAACACCAAGAGTCTTTTTTTGACAAAACTGCATCATAGTCACAACTACAATTGGATGCACCAGGAGACTGCACTGATTAATTTGATATGCAACACTTGGATATTGTGTGTGACTGAGTCTGTGTGCAGAACACAATATAACTTTTATTGGAAAAAAGCTGTGGCTGCTGTATTGTAGCACCTCATATATAGATTCAAAGTCTCAATCACACGCAGATATGCAAGTGTCACATATCATATTAATCAGCATCGTCTCTCAGTGCACCCTAGTTGAAACTAAGGTGATTTTTCAGCAAAAAAGATGCACAATGCTAGCTGAGTCTCAGGCAGGGGCGTAACTCCCAACTTACTGCGCACGCTTTAGACCACTGGCCTTTCTGACACTGGGGGTAATTCTAAGTTGATCGCAGCAGCAAGTTTGCTAGAAATTGGGCAAAACCATGTGCACTGCAGGGGGGGGGGCAGATATAACATTTGCAGAGAGAGTTAGATTTGGATGGGCTATTTCATTTCTGTGCAGGGTAAACACTAGCTGCTTTATTTTTACCCTGCAATTTAGATTATAGTTTGAATACAACCCAACCAAATCTAACTCTCTCTGCACATGTTATATCTGTCCCCCCTGCAGTGCACATGGTTTTGCCCAACTGCTAACAAATTTGATGCTGCGATCAACTCAGAATTAGGCCCACTGTCCTTTCATGGTTCACCTCTTACTTTTTCAACCACTCCTATCCACCTCTGGTCACCCACTCATCCATCCTTTTCATAGTAGTGCCACAAAATTTAGTAAATGACAGTCAATAAAGGCAATTATCAGCAGCGATGGCTCTTTCCTGTGTGGAGGAGGGGGTTGCCGCTGGCCGTAATGCTGTTCCAGAGGATGAGATGAGACACTTTTCACCAGCCACAGGCCGGGTCCCAACACCTGCACAATGTATCTGACAGGCACTGGGACTGGTGCATGCTCACACACAATGGCAGGACTGCAAATGCACAAAACACAGGCTTCTATTAACTGCATCGACTGAAGCCCATAAAAGCAGGCAAGGGCTAACAAAGTCACTACCAGTCACAGTGTAGCCAGCACAGTCACAGACTGCATCTGTCATGCTGACAACTGAGCTGAGGTGGAGAATTTTACTGGGGAGTGGGTTGATTGTCATTGTCATTTCTGGGGACCTTTAACTAATACAGGTTGAGTATCCCTTATCCAAAATGCTTGGGACCAGCAGTATTTTGGATATCGGATTTTTCCGTATTTTGGAATAATTGCATAATATAATAAGATATCATGGTGATGGGACCTATGTCTAAGCACAGAATACATTTATGTTACATATACACCTTATACACACAGCCTGAAGGTCAATTTAGCCAATATTTTTTATAACTTTGTGCATTAAACAAAGTGTGTGTACATTCACACAATTCATTTATGTTTCATATACACCTTAAACACTCAGCCTGAAGGTCATTTAATACAATATTTTTAATAACTTTGTGTATTAAACAAAGTTTGTTTACATTGTGCCATCAGAAAACAAAGATTTCACTATCTCACTGTCACTCAAAACATTCCGTATTTCGGAATATTCTGTATTTCGGAATATTTGGATATGGGATACTCAACCTGTACTTTAAAAGCAGATTGAATATGATACTAAACTCTGGAATATGTATGCACTTTATAAATATCTAGTAATAAATAAATAACACCAATCTTCAAAGTTTTTAGATATGTGTAAAATTGTCATGGATCACTGTGTCAACTATAATGCTGTCTGCGTAGTTATCTGGGGGTTGTGTATATTTTCTCTTCGTGATCAGGCACCTGTACTTAGTGACTGGTTGAATAATTCTGTTAATGGTACCACCAGAACATCTTTTAGCTCTTTTAGTATCTTTGGGTGTATCCCATCTGGCCCCATTGATTTAGCCACTTTTAGTTTTGAAAGTTCTGTTAGGACCTTCTCCTCTGTAAATGTACTTTCATCTTGTGATGTGAGGAGGGGCGCCCAAGATGGCTGCCTCACCTTTTGTATGCTCCTGATCATCTCCATAAAACAGCTTAAATTCACCACAACTGACCTATGAATCATCATAAATATCCAAGGACTTACCTTTAACTTGTACTACTCTACGCGGGCATCTCATCAAAACCAACGGATTGCATTCCTGCGCTGAGATACACACTGGATTGAATCCTGGACTGAATCCTCTGCAAACCTCCACTGAGAAATCCTTCAGTTTAGCAGCTGCTGCACTCTGCATTGGACATTGCCCAGATAAGGTACTGTGGATTACAACCTATCTTTGGCTACATCTAGCCCCTCACTTAGACATCATCCACCTCTGTTCTCTGAGCAACTAATAACTGACTTATTGCATTAATCTACTAATATCAGTATATTCAGGCTCTGAATTGCTGAAGGCTCACTGTTTCAACTCAGGATCCATTTCCCAGGACATGTTATCACTTCCCCCCACACACAAGAAACCTACTTCAAAGGCCTCTCACACTGAGACTTTTCACACCTACACAGTAGGAATTGGCTTCTAACACCTTCCCAAAAGTCTGCCTATGCTAGGATAATTGATTAAATCAGCAGCTATTTTATTTATCACTTGCTTCAAATATACCCAATAGGTTATAGCAATAACTTTGTTCATAAACCCATTAGAATTTTGGATCAAATACCGATTGGGGGAAAACAAAACACAAAAAGGAAGAAAAAAAAACAAAAACAAAAAAACACTGCTTTCTCTCCCTCTCTCATCATCATATGCAGCTCAAACTCATAGTAATCTGTCATTGATGACCAAATGTATACATATTGCTCCAGCTTCATTCTTTCACTCCGCCCACCACGTTCTGCAGTTCCTATCACACCATCACAGGCTTCTATTCTCCAATCCCTTGGCATTTTAAAAAGAAAACACAGGCGCATTCGTGGGAAGCGAGCAGGCAGGAAACTTATTTCCCCCGGTAACCATCTACGTCCTTTGCCCACCTGCTCACCCCCATACACAAAGAACAATCAAATAGAAGTAATACCCAAAAGACGGCCCTATGTTTGGAAGGACAGAACTGTCAACTCTCGCTTTGTGACCCCCATACCCAGAGCTCCTGCACTTAACATAAAGAAAACTGAAGGCCCTCTGGTATGCCCAATCAGGTCAGTCCTTTGTAATGCCAGATCTATAAGAAACAAGACTGCAACAATTGCTGACCTTATTGAATCTGCAGATCTAGCCTGTATTACAGAGACCTGGCTAGACGAAAATGCAGCACCTATATTGGAGGCTGCGGTACCAACAAACTACTCTGTCATCCACAACCCAAGACTGGACCGCAGGGGTGGCGGGGTGGCTATCTGCTTCAAAAAAGAACTTAAACTTAGGGTCCACCCTATTGAAATTACTCGCTCATTTGAGTGCATCGCTGCCCAGAGTTCGACAGGATTAGGTTTCAGAGTACTTCTCATCTACCGGCCACCTGGAGATGGAAAGATATTTCTACAAGAAATTGCAGACACTGTTGCTGGCCTGGTTCTGGAACATCAAAGATGGCTCATCCTCGGGGATTTCAATGCATGGGTGGATGATGAGCTCTCACGCCTTGGCCAAGACCTCCTGTGCACAATGAATGGTCTGGGCTTCACACAGATAATTCCCTCTGCCACACATAAAAGTGGTCACACTCTTGATCTTGTCTTTCAGATTGGATTAGAAGTCACTGACCTAAAAATAAACCCAGTCATCTGGTCAGACCACTACTCCCTCTGGTTCTCAGTTGCAACCCCTCAAATAAGATCTCTGCCCGTGGAGTTGACCAGGTACCGTCCAAGGAGGGGTATGACTCCCCAGGCTCTTGCAGCAAATATGGATCTCTCTGCTATACTGGGTGCCTGTGAAGATCCCTGTTCCCTAGTCCGTTATTATAATAGGGATGTTAAGGCTGCAATTGATATTATCGCCCCTGTGCGTATAAGACCTCGTAAACCACATCGTCAAGCTCCATGGTACGACAACAGTGTTAGTGAGCTCAAGAAAAGGGGGCGTAGACTGGAAAGACGATGGAGGAAGACTAACCTAGTGGATGACAAAATAAAACTAATAAAGCATAACGAAGAATATCAATCGACAATCACTCGCAAGAAATCACAGTTCCTGTCAAATGAGATCACAGCAGCAAACAATAGGCCAGCTCAACTTTTCCGCACAGTGGAGATGCTTTGCAAGCCAGCATGCCTGCAGGCTGATGAGACCCTTTCCCAAGCAAGATGCAACGAGTTTGCAAACTTCTTTGCAGATAAAATATCCACCATCCGGGCTGGAATATCCACAGTGCCATCAAAGGAGAGCCAAACTACAAAGCCTGCCAATATAAGCTACCTGCCTTCATGGACCAGCTTTGACCCAGTGGATGTAAAGGACACTGCTGAAATTGCTCGGATTTTGCGTCCCACCACCTGTGGCCTGGACCCAGCCTCAACCAAGCTTCTAATAGGTTGTACGGATATAATCGGTCCTGTCTTTGCAAAAATTGTTCAATGCTCTTTGCAGACAGGCATTTTTCCTGGACCCCTAAAGGAAGCAATTGTTAGACCACTTCTTAAAAAACCTAATTTAGATCCCGACTGCATGTCCAACTACAGACCGGTATCAAACCTTCCTTTCCTAGGAAAGGTTATTGAGAAAGTGGTTGCAAATCAACTGGAAACTCGCCTGACAACCCATGATATTTATGATCCATTTCAATCAGGATTCAGGAGAAGACATAGCACTGAAACAGCCCTGGTGTGCGTGTTAAATGATCTTCTGATGGCAAAAGACAGAGGTGACTGTTCAATATTAATCCTTCTGGATCTCTCGGCAGCATTTGATACCGTGGACCACGGGCTTCTGATTGAGCGACTGATACACTTCTGTGGTCTGGATGGCACAGTCCTAAACTGGTTCAAATCATTTCTCACAGGCAGGTCACAGAGAGTATCATCTGGATTATACTCATCACCACCAGTGCCATTGCCATGTGGTGTCCCACAAGGTTCTATACTATCCCCCATGCTTTTTGCAGTATACATGCTCCCATTGGGCGAAATAATCAGGCGCCATGGCCTGGTCTACCACTGCTATGCAGATGATACACAACTGTACTTGTCCTTTGCTCCGGGCACTGATAACCCAGTAGCAACCCTGAATGGCTGTCTAGCTGAACTACAGGAGTGGATGAGCGCCAGTTGGCTGCGACTGAACCCGGATAAAACAGAGGTCCTTATAATACGACCGCAACATCAAAGGACAAGACTGCAGCATAGCCAACCAACTGGACTTACACTCGGGGATTCAGAATTACAGACCAGTGATCATGTGCGGAATCTTGGCGTTGTCCTGGATGATGGCTTGACACTTAAACATCAGATATCAGCCACAATCAAATCCTCATTCTTTCACCTGAGGAACATAGCCAGAATCAAGCACCTAATTCCCTCAGATGATATGCCAAAAGTCATACATTTGTATCATCTCGATTAGACTACTGTAATGCCCTCTACCTTGGTCTACCAGCAAAAGAATTGCAACGCTTACAGCTGGTGCAAAACACAGCTGCCAGGCTGTTAACCAACCAGCCCCGTTCCAGCCACATAACACCCATCCTCTACTCCCTTCACTGGCTGCCTGTAAGATGGCGAATCCTCTTCAAGATTGGCTTACTGAGTTTCAAAGCATTACATGACCAAGGCCCAAGGTACCTGAAACAGCTTCTGATCCCATACTGCCCCACTCGATTACTGCGATCTGTAGATGAAGGACTTTTAGCAGTACCTAGAATCTACCGTAATTCATCTGGGGGTCGAGCTTTTAGTCATGCGGCTCCGACTCTATGGAACTCACTTCCCAGCACAGTGCGAGAGGCCCCAACTATAGAATCCTTCAAAAGTAGACTCAAGACTTTCCTGTTTACTCAAGCATTTCCATAGTGTCTCTTTTAGTATCTTCATGCTTCTGTATTTTATGAAAAATGTACTTCATTATTTTTCTGTACTATATTATGCTGTGTATCTGTTAAGCGCCTTGAGTCCTATTGGAGAAAGAGCGCTATATAAATAAAATTATTATTATTATTATTATATCTTCTTTATTTTTTATAAATGTCCATGCAACTTAATTGTGGCCCCTTCCTTTCTCCTTCTATAGTAAATACTGAGCAAAAATAATTATTTAGGTGATCTGCTATTGCCTTGTCTCCCTCCACCAAATTCTCACTCTCTGGGGTATATTTACCAATATTCGTGTTTTAGCCGTTTTTAAGGGTGTTTGATCTCGAATGGTATCGGATGCATTTTACTGCAACTTTTTGAATCCTGATACGGTCATTTACTAAGCTGCCGAGTTTGCCACATTCGTGTTTTCCGATGTCGATGTGATTCATAATGTCAGGCAGTGTTTTACGGGAGTGATTAGTAAAACACTGCCTGACAAAGCACAACGAATCCCGGCCGGATCTGTGAGATCCGTGCAGGGCTTCATTGTATACCTTAAAAAAAGTGTTTAAAGTGTTAAAAATTCAGAAAAAAATTGTGTGGGGTCCCCCCTCCCAATCATAACCAGCCTCGGGCTCTTTGAGCCGGTCCTGGTTGTAAAAGTACAAGGAAAAAACTGACAGGGGTTCCCCCATATTTAAACAACCAGCACCGGGCTCTGCGTCTGGTCCTGGTGCCAAAAGTACGGGGGACAAAAGACATAGGGGTCCCCCGTATTTTTACCTTCAGCACCAGGCTCCACTAGTCAGAGAGATAATGCTACAGCTGGGGGACACTTTTATATTGGTCCCTGCGGCCGTGGCATTACCCCCCCAACTAGTCACCCCTGGCCGGGGTACCCTGGAGGAGTGTGGTCCCCCCTCCACCCACCCAAGGGCCAGGGGTGAAGCTTGAGGATGTCCCCCCCATCCAAGGGTGGTGGATGGGAGGCTGATAGCCTTTTGTGTAAAAAATAGAATATTGTTTTTTGTAGCAGAACTACAAGTCCCAGCAAGCCTCCCCCGCAAGCTGGTACTTGGAGAACCACAAGTACCAGCATGCAGGGGGGAAAACGGGCCCACTGGTACCTGTAGTTCCAATACAAAAAAATAACCAAATAAAAACAGAACACACACACCTTGAAAGTAAAATTTTATTAAACATACATGCACACTTACATACATTCATACTTACCTATGTTGACACGAAGCAGTCGGTCCTCTTCTCCAGTAGAATCCACGGAGTACCTGTAAATAAAAATTCTACTCACAAACAATCCTGTGTAGATCGATCCTCTTCTTTAAATTTGTAATCCAGGGACTTGTAAAAATAAAAAAACGAAAAACCCGATCCACGCACTGAAAGGGGATCCATGTTTACACATGGATCCCCTTTCCCTGACTGGCGGGACCCCCCGTGACTGATGTCAAAGAGGGTCCCTTCAGCCAATCAGGGAGTGCCACGTCATGGCACTCTCCTGATTGGCTGTGCGCTCCTGAGCTGTCAGTCAGGCTGCGCACTGTAGATACAATGTAGCGCATAGGCGCTCCATTGTATCCAATGGTGGGAACTTTGCGGTCTGCGGTAGATCGTGAGGTTAAGTGGGGTCACTCTTGTGGCTGCATTTTTTAACGATTCGCAAAAAAAAACGACCGCAATAGAGCATTCAGAAACTAACACCCAATTCCGAATGAATAGTAAATTCCCGTGTTGTATGAAAAAACAGCCGCGTTTGACCGATGGTCTATTCATTCGGATTTCTGAACTTAGCCGTGAAAACCATTACGAATAGCCCAAACACTGCCGAGATTTGTGCTTGGTAAATTCCCATGTTGGGACTTAGAAAAAAAACACAAATCGGACAAACACGAAAGTTTAGTAAATATACCCCTCTGCCTTAAGTCTTATTATTTCTCCATTTCATTTTCTCCTTTCATTTATATACTTGAAAAAAGTTTTGCCCCCTTTATCTACTGACTGGGCCATTTTCTCCTCAGCTTCTGCATTTGAACGTCTGATCACTTTCTTATCATCCTTCCGTCTGTCAAGATACACCTCTTTGTCGTTAGTATTTTGAATCTGTTTGTATTTCCTAAAAGCCATCTTTTTTGCTTTCACACTAGTTGATACTTCTTTTGTGAATCACACTGGCTTCCTTTTCCTGGTCATTTTCCTAACCCTGTTGCCCTTAGTATTGCACTTTTTAATTTTTCCCACCACTCCTGCACGCCTTCAAATTTCCTCCAGTCCGCCAATGACTCACAAAAACATCTCCCCATTTTTGCAAAGTCAGCATTTCTAAAATCCAACACCTTTGTTCTTGTGTGACAGGAGTTGGATCCTGTCTGTATACTAAGGAGAACAGAATGACAGACATGGGAATGAAGAGAGTTAAACCTCCTGTGTTGGGTGTGGACTAGAATGGCATGACAGGTTACAGCCAATTATAGTTAGGGGAGGGATCAGTATATATAGGGGATGCATAGGGCATAACGGGTCTCTTTTAGTTTGCATTGCGGTGAGTGTGTGCTGTCCTGAATAGGACAGTTTTATTTCTCTTGCTTGGTGCTTCTGGTTTAGATTAGTTTAGCAGATTCAATCCCCACTAAGGGCTGCACTTATATTTGTTTAAAATAATAACTTAGTTTAGCTTTTGGGGGATTAATTGCTGCTCACCTCCTCCTCCTTGTCCCTTTTTTGTCATGGCTGCCGCAGCCCGACCCCTGCGTACCCCCCGGGCCCCTGCTCGCTACCGCTCAGAAGGTGGTGGAGAGGGGGCCATTGTGGAGCCATTAGTCTCGCCTGCCCGTTCAGCCTCATCGCACGCCGGCGCGGGCGCGCGTGGCGGCGGTGGGTCGGGATCTGTCTCCCCTGCCGCAGTTGGCAGTGCCGTTGTTGCGGCCCGGTCGCGGGCGGCAGGGGGGCGCCAGTCTGAGGCAAACCGGGGAGTTGTGGCCAGGAATCTGCCTGCGGCTCCCTCCGTCGCCGGCCTGTTTTCGCGGGCCCACGGGCGCGGGCGTCGGGGAGGGCCTACACAGCTAGCAATATTGCTGATGCAAATATGCAGGCTCTTGCTGATGGTATCTTGGCTGAGGGGGCTGCCTTCCCTGTAGCTCAGGGGAGCTCCAGGCTTCAGGAACCAGGGGCCTCCCAGCTGGGGACAGGTGTGAGAGCGCAGGGCAGGGCTGGCAGCGGTGGCCGGGCATTGGAGGACAGGAGGAGTGAGGGGGGCGGGGTGCAGAGGACAGGACAAGCGATCAGAGGGGGGACCAACAGGCCAGGCATTCTGTTCGGTTGGTGGCAGGGCCCTCCTCGGCACCCTATGTGGGCCAGAGGGGTTCACTACGGCTGGCCGGCGGTCGGGCTCCCGGCGACCAGCATCCCGGCGCCGGGAGCCCGACCGCCGGCTTACCGACAGCTTAGCGAGCGCAAATGAGCCCCTTGCGGGCTCGCTGCGCTCGCCACGCTACGGGCACGGTGGCGCGCTACGCGCGCCACACTATTTTATTCTCCCTCTATGGGGGTCGTGGACCCCCACGAGGGAAAATAATTGTCGGTATTCCGGCTGTCGGGCTCCCGGCGCCGGTATACTGAGCGCCGGGAGCCCGACCGCCGGCAAACAGAAGACCACCCGGCCAGAGTAGGAGGCGGAGTGGGGCACTGGATGCTCCAGCAGTCTCGCCTGGCAGGGGCCGGGAGGATATGGGCAAACAGGAGGCCTCTGGGGACCTGGCATCTGCGCTGTCATCAGTGGCGTCGGCTTTGCCCCATTGGTGGCAGCTGCCTCCCCGGGTTCGGTAAGTCGTGCGAGCATGCGGGGGGGGCAGCGGGGCTTCTTCCGCGCCGTCGGGATCGGTGGTGTGGCGAATAGCACGTGATTGCCAGGAGTTGGAGGAGGCCGCGGCGCAGTTGGGCAACACACCAGCAGGGGTGAGGCGCTTGCGTATTGAGCAGGCGGGAGTGTCTCAGATCAGGCTGCCGGTCCCGGCAGGGCTTTCCAGGTCCCGTTCTTTGTTTTCTTTTTCAGGAGGACTTGGCGAGATGGAGGATGATGGGGACGAGGATTTTGTGATTCACACAGCAGTGGCATCTGAGTCCGAGCGGTTGTCAACGTCAGGTGAGGTGGAGATTTCGGCATCGGGCTCCTCCGCGTGCACTAGTTCTGACAGTTCCTCCTCTTCTGCATCCTTGTCGTCACAAGCGTCCAAGGTTAGTAGCATGACTAAAGCGAAGAAGCGGCTGCCAGGTACGCAAAAAAGGCGGCAGGGCAGCGGGAGAAGCGGAAGAGATGCAAGCGGCTTAGCGAGAGCAATCGCAGGGCCAAGGAGCGCCGTAATTTGCCGGGTGTAGTTCACTGTGACTATACAGCAGTGTTGAGGGGGCTGCAGGATAGCTGCCAGAAGAAAATTGGTAGAGGTGAATACGTGGATTTGTTCGTGTTGACTAAGGATGCTAAGACAGAGTATAAGGCAGCTAAAGCTAAGAAGGGCATCGGCACTGAGGCGTTCCGGTCGTTTGACAATTGGCTGGCTGGCTTCTGCGTCTTTGCGGCGTGTTATTTGGAGGATAGGCCGGACGAGCACATGAACGTCAACTGGTACTTGCACCTGATTCACGATATGCAGCGAACGTCAACAGGAATAGAATAGCGCATGTATGACGAGAAGTTTCGGGGAAAGCAGGATTGTTTGCATATCATTTATTTTGGGTGCAAGGACGTGGAGGTATGGCTTCAGGTCACTCGAACTTCTCAAGCTGTGAAGGAGCCCCGGAATCCGGGGGCGGATGGACAGCACGCTCGGTCATCCGCCCAGGGAGCTAGCGCAGAGGCGAGGTCGAGCAGGAAAGGAGGAGCTGCTATTCACGGGGGTGGGCAGGCGACCGCGCGGGGTAAATGCTTCGTATATAATAACGCGAGCTGTTCCTTCGGCAGGCAGTGTCGTTTTTGACACTCCTGCTTGCAATGCGGCGATTTTCACTCGGCCTCCAACTGTTTTAAAGGGCAGGGACCAAGAGGGGGTAAGCAAGGCTATGGTAAAACCCCTGGGAGCGGGAGCGCTCAACAGGACTCCAACGCCAATTAAGTTGTATGCCATGTCCAAGTGGCTTGGCTGGTATCCAAATAGGCAGGTCGCTAGTTTTTTGTTTCGCGGGTTCAAGTTTGGTTTCTGCCTGCTGGTTGCGGGCGACGTGAGAGTTAGGGCCCTCAAGAATCTTAAATCCGCTTGCACTTTCCCATCAGTTTTGCGCGAAAAAGTGGAGAAGGACGTGCGTCTGGGTAGGATGGTAGGCCCTTTTCGCCTGCCCCCTTTGTATGAATTGGTTATTTCTCCAGTGGGGGTGGTTCCTAAGAGGACTCCGGGTGCCTCTAGGCTCATTCAGCATCTCTCTTACCCGTCGGCATCGTCAGTCAACGACGCCATACCGCCGGAACAATGTTCAGTGGTGTACCAGTTGTTTGACGAGGCACTGGGGATTGTTCGGACTTTGATGGCTAAGATTGATGTTGAATCCGCATTTAGGTTGCTTCCGTTATATCCGGACTCATTCCGTTTTATGGGTTTTCGGATTGGAGTGGAATATTTCATTGACAAATGTTTGCCAATGGGGTGTTCCGTTTCCTGCTCAGTTCTTTGAGAAATTTAGCACGTTTTTGCATTGGTGCGTGGAGTCTTCTATGGGTGGTCATGGAGTAGCACATTACCTTGATGATTTCCTCTGCATGGGACCGGTGGATTCACTGCGCTGCAGCGATTTGTTGTTTAGCATCAGAGCCCTGTTTTATCACTTTGGCGTGCCTGTGGCCGAAGATAAAACGGAGGGGCCGGTAACCTGTTTGTCGTTTTTGGGTATTGAGATCGACACGGTGGCAGGCTCATGCCGCCTTCCTCAAGCCAAGGTTGACAAGCTTTGCGAGGTTATCGGGCAGTCACGCAAGGTTACACTGCAGCAGGCGCAGTCTTTGTTGGGCCTCTTGAACTTTGCTTGTTGGGTTATCCCGATGGGCAGGGTTTTTTGCCGAAAGTTGGAAAGGTCGACGGCGGAGTGTGCTAGACCGCATCATTTCATTCGCTTGTACTCCGAGATTAAGAGGGATTTGGCCATTTGGGCCTCGTTCCTGGAGGACTTCAATGAGGTGCGTATCTGGTTGGCCCCTACAGTTGACAATGTTGAATTACAGCTATTTACCGATCAGCAGGTTCCTCTGGGTTCGGATGCTACCCAGAGGGCTCTTGGTGTGTGGCCCCTTTGCCTGAGGACTGGTCTCGCGAAGGTTTCACTAAGGACCTTTTGCTGCTTGAGCTTTTCCCCATTATGGTGGCCTTGGAGGTTTGGGGTGAGCGTCTGGCCAATCGCAGCATTTTGTTCAGATGCGACAATCTGGGCGTGGTGCATGCGATTAATAATCAGAGGGCGAGGTCGCTTGTGGTATTGAGGGTGCTTGCGCAGCTGTTGCTGACTTGCGTTGGAATGTATGGTTTCACGCGTAGCACGTTCTGGGAATCGAGAATTGCCGACACGTTGTCCCACGGGCAGTGGGACAGATTTCGGCTGTTGGCACCTGAGGCCGATGCGTGGGGGTTTCAATGTCCTGGCATGTGATAGGTCCGGACTGGAGAGCTTAGAGATGCGATCTGTAGCGCCGAACACGCTCAAGGCTTACAGTCAAGCTTGGAGTGAGTGGGAATAGTTTGTCCAGGGGCAGGGGCAAGAAGGTAAGAGCAAGCATCGGTTGATGTATTCTTTTATTTGGCTGCTTTTTGTCATGGGTAGGTCTAGAGCCATGGTGTCCCGGTACCTAGCAGGGATCTAATTTTTTAATAAACTGAAGGGTTTTCCTGATGTGACAAAGAGCGGCCTCCTTGCAAAGGCGATGAAAGGGTGGGTGTGTGTGGTGCCAGCGCCGCCAGAGAGGCGGCGCCCGATCGATGCGGCCCTGCTGCTGTTATGAGCCACGGCTGTGGCTCATTCCTGTTTTGCAGTTTTGTTCTGTATTTCATGTTATACTTCTGTTTATGTTCCCCGTGGGTGTCATGGGGTGCTCGGAGCTCACCCTTAAGGAGGGGATACTGTTATGAACCACAGGTAGTGGTTCATTCCTATTTTATGTTTATAAAGTTGTCTTGCATGCCAGGATTTCCTGTTGCTCTGTTTTAGAATACTCTTGTCTGCTGCCGCTGGTGAGTCTGTGTAATTGCAGCTTGTTCCCATGTGTTCAGCCTCACCTGACTGCTAATTGCATCTTGTCAGTTTGGAATCATGCAACAGGGCAGCTGCATGGGATTATTAATTAGGCCTCTCTGTTATATGCTGGCTGACTGCAATTCACAGATGCTGGTGATATTCCTTGGTTTGCAGTCTGCTTGAAGTTTGAGCTGGTTCCTGTCAGTCCCTGTGTTGATTCCTGTGTCAGTCCCTGTGTTGATTCCTGTGTCAGTCCCTGTGTCGATTCCTGTGTCTGATCCCGTGTCCTGCTGTGAGGCGTTCCTGCCCTGAGTTCCAGTGGCTTTGCCTGTCCCTGGTCAAGTCTTCTGGCTTCCTGGTGTCCACTGGTCTGTCGTTTGGGATTCTGCCTGTCCTCCAGTTCTGAGAGTCAGTGTCGGCAGCATTAGAAGTTCCTGTCCGTTTGCCAGTATTCGTACCGGTTCCGTGAGTAGCGGCTCTCCCGCGTCCGTTGGCCTAGGCCGCTGTATTCCTTTATTGTTTCTGTCCCTGGTGTTTTGCAGAGGGTTCTGCTTATGCTGTCACCGCCGGTACACAAAGGTATTGTGTCGGCGTGTGATCAGCATTTCCTTTGTTGTTCTTTTCCTTTGGCGGTTTCTCCGCACATACTTTAGGTTTTTAGTTAGCTTGTAGCCCCTGGCCTGTTTGCTTAGTTAGAGGTCCTCTTGCTATCATTCTGCCTCGGATTTCCCTTTGTCTCTCATTAAGACCGGGGGGCACCGGAGTTGGGCAGACATAATCCGCCCTTCAAACGTGGCTGCCAAGGGCTCAAGAAACCATAGTCTCGCAAGGGATTTCCGATAGCACGGGTGAGACAACAGAGTTAGGGCGCCAGGGGCTATCCCCTTTCCATTCCCCTTTCCCAGCATTACGTCCTGGTGCTCTGGACTCACTTCATGAACATCTCCCTTGTTCTGAGCACCAGGAACCTAACATTATCACCAGCCATACCACAAAAAAGAAATAAAACTTTTTTTTCTTTTTTGGCCCAGTCTAGAATCCAGTCCGGTGTTTAGAATCCAGTCCGGTGTTTAGAATCCAGTCCAGTCTGGTGTTTAGAATCCAGTCCGGTGTTTAGAATCCTGTCCGGTGTTTAAAAAAAAAAAAAAAGTCTTGTTTTGTTTAGCAAAATTTAGTCTTGCCTTGTCTTGCCTTGTCTTGCCTTGTCTTGCCTTGTCTTGTCTTGCCTTGTCTTGTCTTGTCTAGTTTTAAATCCTCCTATGTCTACTATGCAAGCCCTGCAGGCATCTCTCGCAGCCCTAAACTCTGTATTCAGTGCTTTGAGACCAGAGCGACTAGAAGTTTTGCAGCAATCCCTAAAGCAACTGCAAAACCTTCTAACTAAAATCTTGCTCATTTTGCCAGAAGTCGTTGAGAGTACATCTATCTCTAAAGAGACTCTTGTTCACAGTATGGTGACAAGAGAATCCTCTGGTTTAATTGAAGAGAAAAGGTTTAAAAGTTTTCTGCGGCCCAGGCTCTTAGAAGAGGAGCGTCTGCGTCACAGAAACTTAAATTTATGCCTATATTGTGGGGGTTTAGGCCATTATCTGCAGACCTGTGAGTTGCGCAAGCCAAAGTGTGGTGACGAGTCTTGCCCTCTGGCCAAGTTGAGTCATGATACAAGACCTACTCCTGTCTCTACTGTGGCAGAGGTACTTGTCACACAACCCACACAAAAAAGCTCTCTGTCCTATAATTGGGGTCCTTGGGCAAGGGAGCCCCATTATAGATTCAGGAATCAAAAGAGAATGTTTCTCTCCTCTCTTGAGGTTCCTGTGGAAGCGGAGTTGCAAGTCCCAGGAGTGGTGCCCGATGCCCAGGTTCCTGGAGTGGTGCCCGATGCCCAGGTTCCTGGAGTGGTGCCCGATGCCCAGGGTCCTGGAGTGGTGCCCGATGCCCAGGTTCCTGGAGTGGTGCCCGATGCCCAGGGTCCTGGAGTGGTGCCCGATGCCCAGGGTCCTGGAGTGGTGCCCGATGCCCAGGGTCCTGGAGTGGTGCCCGATGCCCAGGGTCCTGGAATGGTGCCCGTAGCCCAGGGTCCTGGAGTGGTGCCCGTAGCCCAGGGTCCTGGAGTGGTGCCCGTAGCCCAGGGTCCTGGAGTGGTGCCCGTAGCCCAGGGTCCTGGAGTGGTGCCCGTAGCCCAGAGTGCTGGAGCCGTACCTGATGCCCAGAGTGCTGGAGTGGTACCCGATGCCCAGAGTGCTGGAGCGGTACCCGATGCCCAGAGTGCTGGAGCGGTACCCGATGCCCAGAGTGCTGGAGCGGTACCCGATGCCCAGAGTGCTGGAGCGGTACCCGATGCCCTAGCTTATAGAGGGACATCAAATATTATAGTTCAGGTGTCCATACCGGAAGGGGTCTCAGAAGCTGTTACCCCAGGTAGGGACTTGAAAAGCGCAACCCTAGAAAGGGTCTCTAAAACAATAGTTCTTGAGGGGAACTCGAGAAGCAAAACCCCAGAAGGGATCTTTGAAGTAATATCCCCAAGTGGGGTCTCGAGAGATGCAGCCCCAAAGAAGGGTCTAGAAGTCGCTTCCCCAGGAAAGAACTTAAGAAGCATAGCATTAGTGGAGGATCTGAACGTTATTGCTTCAGCAAAAGTCCCGGAAGTCATAGTCCCGGGAGAACTTTCGATAATTATCGACTCAGAGAGGGAGGCCGATGGCCCGATCCCAGTCAGGGTGGCCAACGGCCCGGTCCCAGTAAAGAATCCGAGGTGCTGGCCCCAGCGGGGTTCCCGGAGGCCACTGCCCCAGCGGGGTCCTCGGAGGCCACTGCCCCAGCGGGGTCCTCGGAGGCCACTGCCCCAGCGGGGTCCTCGGAGGCCACTGCCCCAGCGGGGTTCCCGGAGGCCACTGCCCCAGCGGGGTTCCCGGAGGCCACTGCCCCGGGTGGGGTTCAGAAAGTCACTGCCCCGGGTGGGGTTCAGAAAGTCACTGCCCCGGGTGGGGTTCAGAAAGTCACTGCCCCGGGTGGGGTTCAGAAAGTCACTGCCCCGGGTGGGGTTCAGAAAGTCTCAGCCCCGGGTGGGGTTCAGAGAGTCTCAGCCTCGAGTAAGGTCAATAGTGACCAGGTCCTAGCAAAGCACTCCAGTCAGTCAGATGAGAAGGAAACAGATCCTGACTCTGATATCTCAACATCCATAACCTTTGATGGGGACTTCGCCCAATTTCTGGCACTTTTCAAACACTATTACACTATTATGTTGTCTAGACCATTTCTGGGCATCACTTCAGAAAACCTTGGGCTCTATCTGATTTATTCTTTTAGAGGAGAGCCTTCTGAGTGGGCGACCAGCCTAATGAAAGCTGAAGATCCCATTCTTCAGGATCCCCTAGCATTCTGTGATGCAATTGTTAAAAGATACGGTTCCAAAGAAATTGGTTCAGGTTCCTCTAAGTCACCCGTCTTGTCTGCTGAGAGTCCACCAAATACTGTAAACTCGGCACAAGAGTCCCAGCCCGTTGTTTTGACTGCAGGATGTGCTTTTTTGACTTCTTCTTCTAATAATAGTACTTTACCAGAAAGTTCAGCTCCCAAGGGTAAGAGACCTGTCTCTGATTTGAACGCAGCCTTGCTGGGTGGTACCATCAGTTCAGACAATGTTTGGGGAATTACCTTGGTCAGACCTAAAGAGCTTTGTAAAAAGAAGAAGAAGAAAAAGAAGTAATTTTTGACTCTTGCCTTGATATAAAAAAAAAGAGAGATTTTTTTTTTCCTTGTCTTGTGTCCAGTGGCCACCATCAAGGGGAGGGCACTGTTACAAGTTGTTGCTACAGCTTGTTTTTTGTTTTCTTGTCTGTTAGACCAGTGTGTCAGGTTTTTTTTTTTGTATCCCTTGTTCTGGATAGTCTGAATTTTGGGGTCTTTTGACCCCTCCTCAAGGGGGGGGTAATGTTATGAGCCACGGCTGTGGCTCATTCCTGTTTTGCAGTTTTGTTCTGTATTTCATGTTATACTTCTGTTTATGTTCCCCGTGGGTGTCATGGGGTGCTCGGAGCTCACCCTTAAGGAGGGGATACTGTTATGAACCACAGGTAGTGGTTCATTCCTATTTTATGTTTATAAAGTTGTCTTGCATGCCAGGATTTCCTGTTGCTCTGTTTTAGAATACTCTTGTCTGCTGCCGCTGGTGAGTCTGTGTAATTGCAGCTTGTTCCCATGTGTTCAGCCTCCCCTGGCTGCTAATTGCATCTTGTCAGTTTGGAATCATGCAACAGGGCAGCTGCATGGGATTATTAATTAGGCCTCTCTGTTATATGCTGGCTGACTGCAATTCACAGATGCTGGTGATATTCCTTGGTTTGCAGTCTGCTTGAAGTTTGAGCTGGTTCCTGTCAGTCCCTGTGTTGATTCCTGTGTCAGTCCCTGTGTTGATTCCTGTGTCAGTCCCTGTGTCGATTCCTGTGTCTGATCCCGTGTCCTGCTGTGAGGCGTTCCTGCCCTGAGTTCCAGTGGCTTTGCCTGTCCCTGGTCAAGTCTTCTGGCTTCCTGGTGTCCACTGGTCTGTCGTTTGGGATTCTGCCTGTCCTCCAGTTCTGAGAGTCAGTGTCAGCAGCATTAGAAGTTCCTGTCCGTTTGCCAGTATTCGTACCGGTTCCGTGAGTAGCGGCTCTCCCGCGTCCGTTGGCCTAGGCCGCTGTATTCCTTTATTGTTTCTGTCCCTGGTGTTTTGCAGAGGGTTCTGCTTATGCTGTCACCGCCGGTACACAAAGGTATTGTGTCGGCGTGTGATCAGCATTTCCTTTGTTGTTCTTTTCCTTTGGCGGTTTCTCCGCACATACTTTAGGTTTTTAGTTAGCTTGTAGCCCCTGGCCTGTTTGCTTAGTTAGAGGTCCTCTTGTTATCATTCTGCCTCGGATTTCCCTTTGTCTCTCATTAAGACCGGGGGGCACCGGAGTTGGGCAGACATAATCCGCCCTTCAAACGTGGCTGCCAAGGGCTCAAGAAACCATAGTCTCGCAAGGGATTTCCGATAGCACGGGTGAGACAACAGAGTTAGGGCGCCAGGGGCTATCCCCTTTCCATTCCCCTTTCCCAGCGTTACGTCCTGGTGCTCTGGACTCACTTCATGAACATCTCCCTTGTTCTGAGCACCAGGAACCTAACAGCTGCCAGCTGTCATCAGTGCGGTAGCAGGGGTTGCGTCTTCACTTTTTGAGTCGCTGTTGTTTCGGATTTCGGAATTGGTGGCCCCTTCTAAATGGACAGATTCGCGCATGCTCCGAGACGATGTGGTGGTGGGTGAGAGGTCTTTGCTATGTAGACTGCGTCACTCTAAGACGGACAAAGTGGGTAGAGGGCGATGGGTCACTTTGGTGTCGTCTCTGGAGGAGCGCATTTGCCCGGTTCAGTTGGCAATGAGATATGCGGCAGTACGGCCCGATACGGGTGATCCTGGCTGCTGCATTATGACGGTTTACCATTGACGATGTATCGATTTCGCTGGATGCTAAGAAGCTGTCTGGCCGGCTTGGGCCTTTCACTCACTGCTTTTGGAACACATTCCTTTCGAATCGGGGCTGCAACGTTGGCTGCGTCAGAGGGTTTTTCCGTTGCGGAGATTCAGGGGGTGGGGCGCTGGAAGTCTTCCAGTTACAAGCGGTATATTTGCCCGGTTTTATGAGTTGCTGTTTTAGCTAACGTTAAGAGGTTTACTGTTGGATTTGTTGAGTCCGTCTTTGTACAGTTTGTGTTCGTTTGTCTCCCTGTTCATCCTACTCAGGGATTAGCTACTCGCCGCTGTTGGCAGTGGGTGTCTGGAGTTCTTTAGTACTTTTTGCCTGACCTGACGGACTGAATTTCAATTTTATCATAATTCGGCTGATTGGTTCCAATTAAAAGTCCCTCAGCAGGTTTTTAAGCTTTCACCTCCAGCTGAGTTCTTCTATGTTCTCCCCATTTCCACCCCTCCCCCACCCCCCTCTTTTACTTTTGTTTTGTTTTATTTTGATCTTTCCCTTTGTGCCTTTATGTTACGCTTCGATTGGCTTGAAGCTTGTTTAGCACGGCTAGGCCGTGATTCAATAAGAAATTAAAACCTTTTTTCTTTTGGCAGATCCTTCAGGTTAAGTCATGTATTAAGCTCATGTTAGGACATTTACTAACCTACTTTTTATTCCTTTCCTTGAGTGGAAGATGAGTTGTCAGTATGGGTAGTCGGTCACTCTTTTGTTTACTGGGCAGCCAAGTTTTTGGCCTCGGAAGGGGCGCGTTTTTTTCCCCAGGCTCATAGTGTTCGATGGCTTGGTTGGCGTAGAATGATGTGGCATGATTTGAAGGGTAGGTTGGTCAGTCAAGCCAGGGAGCATGGAGTCCCTAGGGTCCTGGTTGTCCATTTGGGTGGTAACGATCTGGGTAAGAGGACATCTTTGGATTTGAGATGGTCCATGGTGGACGATTTGTCCAGTATTGCCACAGCTTGGCCTAGCTGTGTTTTGGTGTTCTCAATGATTGTGCCGAGGTTGCATTGGCAAGGAGTGGCGGATGGTCGCCCTATTGATGAGGCCAGGCAAAAGGTGAATGCAGCGGTTGCAAAGTGGGTGTTGGCTCACGGAGGGACAGTGGTTCACCACGCTAGGATTCGGTTCCGTGACACTCACTTTTTTCAGCCTGATGGTGTACATTTGTCCAAGGAAGGGATGATGTTTTTCCTGGAGGATCTGTTTGAGGGGTTGCAGGATTTAGGTTGAGGGTATGGTGGCGGTGCGAAGCCTCTGTAGAAGAGTCTTTCGCTGTTGGCGGAAAAGAATGGCAGGTTCTGTTTTGGCTTGTTAGTCACAGTTTTTTACGGTGTTGGTGTTGTTTAGGTGCACTCACCTCCATTGACTTTTAAAGCCGCTAGATCACAGGTGGCAGCATCATCACCCATCAGGGTGGGTAGTCAGCGTCGAGGTCTGAGTTGGATACCTATGTATGGTTTTTGTGGTAGATTAGGATTGTTTTAGTTGTAATGTATTTGAGGTTATCTTCAGTGGGTTTTAGCCGTTCTTTTTTCTGCCACCATATTCGGTTAATATTATATGCTAATTTAATATTTTCTTTTACAGGTTTTTTCTAGTGGTTAGGATTACAATAAATAGCTAACAATTTTCTGCCAAATTCAAGTCTCCATGTGTTTATTCATAGTATAACGATATAGGATGTTTTTACTGTTAGAATGGAGGCACACATCAGCCATTAGGAGGTTTAACCATACTGCATGATGATCACTGGATCCCAGGTGCTCACCCACATATATGTCTGATATCCTGTCACCATTTGTGACAGTTACAGTGCTATTGTCTTGCAGCTATGTTGCCAGTAGAATATTATTATTATATATTAGCCACTCATCTACACCTTGCCTCTGGGGTAATTTTGTGCCAGAGGAATGATTGGCGCAAAAAAGTTATGGGTGCTTCCTGAATATTTGCCCACCAGACTTCTGATTTGGAGGGAAACATTGGATTACATACGTTTTACCGTTGGATGGGATGCCGGCTGTCAATTTCCCGACAGAGTCATCCTGCCGTCCAGAATGCCGGCAGTGGGGTGAGCGCTAAGAGTCCCCTTGCGGGCTCGCTGCGCTGGCCATGCTGTGAGCTCGGTGACTCATTGCGCTCACCACAGAATCTATTCTCACTCTATGGGTGTCGTGAACACCCACAAGTAGGAATACCCCTGATGTGCTAGGATTCTGGCTGTCAGCATTTTTGGATGTCAGGATTTCGGCGTAGGTATCCTAAATGCCGGCATCTCAACAGCCGGCATTTTAATGGCAACCCGATACATCACATACAGCATGTACATTGAGTGACTGGAATTTTTTATTTTTCATTATTTCTTCCTGATGGTGTCAGAGCCTTATGAGTACAGCTCCTAATATATGTAGGAAGATGCAATTTGTCAGAGCCGCTGCTGTATTATATGCATACATACATAACATAATGAGAAAACACATATGTACAAGGCAACACTTACTCTAGATAGGATACAGTCCATAATAAAAAAAAAAAAAAATACACAAGATATTATCTGCTTCAATTTGTTTACAAAAAATAAATATATATTTGCATGTGTACTAGGGTAGCAAGCAGGCACGGATGTACCCACAGGTGTACAAGGAAATTCCCGATGGTCCCTATTGCCTGGGAGCCCCACCCATTTATCTAGGAGTCAGAAACTTGGTGGAGCAGGATCATGATTGAACTTGGAGCAAGTTTGATTAGCACTCTTGCCAATCAAATTGGATGATCCTGACACTCCACTGTCCTTTATAAATGAGCCCTGTTCTTTTCATGTTCTCTCTAGCAGTTAGCCAGGTACCTCTCTGGAGACTGACCATACTCCGTCTCGTGGATGGATGCATCCTTTAAGCTTGGGCCCCTACCACTGCATTCCCTGGTGGACCCTTCATGCCCCAGGGGGTAATTCAGATCTGATCGCTGGGCTGCTAGTTTTGCTGCCCTGCGATCAGATAGTCACTGCCTCTAGGCGGAGTGTAAATTTGCCGTTGCAAGTGTGCGATCGCATGTGTATGCCGTGCTGCAAAAATCCAGTGTGTGCAGTCTGTGCGCAACCCAGGACTTACTCCTCCAGTGCAATAAGAACAGGCTGATCGGGGCCGGAGCTGACGTCAGACATCCTCCCTGAAAATGATTGGTAATGTCTGTGTTTTTCCAGACACTTCCTGTAACCGCTCAGTTGTCACCCACAAACGGCCTCCTCCTGTCAATCACTTTGCGAACGCCCATGTGAACGGATTTTTAGCACTATCCCGTTGCCAACCGGCAATGCCCGTTGTTGTCTGACGCTCGTGTGCATTGTGGTGCACAGCAGTGATCAGATCAGAATCACCCAATCCTGTCTGACACTGGTAACAAGATAAAATGAGATTGAGTTCATTCATTATTGCTGTATAATAACTGTTTGCAGATTATCACTCACAGGGCCTAATTCAGTCCTGATCAGTTACTCAGACATGCAGGGGGATGCCCAGCACAGGACTAGTCCACCCCACATGTCCGGCCTTACCCCCCCCCTCTCCCCCCCGCACAGGTACAAAACCATTGCACGGCGGAGTTGCTTTTGTACCTGAAGAGTAGCTCCCTGCCAGCGCAGCTTCTGTGTGCTGGCAGGGAGCTACCCATCTCTGTCCGGGTCGCAGCAGTTGTGTGTGATGTCACGTAGCTGCCGTGGCCTGCCCCCCACATAGTCTGGTCACACCTGCGTTGCCCGTACCGTGCCCTTAAAACGGCGGCCCAATGCCACCAGCGCGCCCCCTCCCGCCCGGCTACCACCTCCGCCTGCCTGACAGGTGGAGGCGATCGCAGGGCTGAGATGGCTATCGGCTGTCTGGCATGTGCCAGCGCACTGCGTCGTCTGCGCATGCGCAATTCAGACCTGATCAGCTGCTGTGCAAAAATGCTACTATTCTGTCTGTCAGGATCCCGGCGTCGTCCTCCTGACCTTTGGGACCCCGACAGCCAGGATATCATACTGATTTCATCTGCATGACCCACATTTGCTTGAAGATAACCTTACTGTACATTGCCTGCATTGTAACGTTCCTTCATACTCACATTTCAAATCTCTGGTCATAAAAATTGTTAAATTCATATTGCATTCTACTTGTCAATTGCACATTTGTTTGTGTTCACATTCTGGGTGTGGATGTAGTATGGTATGCTACGGTGGCCGGGCTCCCGGCAGCCAGCATACTGGTGCCAGATTCATGACCGCCAGCATACTGACAGCTGGGCAAGCGCTCACTGCGCTCGCCACACAATCTATTCTCCCTCCAGGGAAGTTGTGGACCCCCAAGAGGGAGAAAAGGTGTTGGAATGCCGGTTGTCGGGATTTCGGCGCCGGTATACTGTGCACCGGGATCCCGACAGCCGGCAAACTGAAGACAACCCTTGGGTGTGTATGGTGGGAAAATGCAGCATATGTTATCTGCATTAGACTCTTTGGGCCAGATGTTATAATTCCCAGGATCGATGAAGGTTTGAGATAAAGGCTGATCTCTGACTTTTTTTTAAAGGGGCAATCACTAACAAGGCATGGTTTTGCGCATGGTTTTGCCTTGTAAGTAATTGCACCTTTAAAAAAATGTCTGAGATCAGCCAGTATCTCGCAGCTCCAGCAATCTCAGGCGTCATTACATCTTGCCCATTCTCTCCTTTGTTTCTGATTAGCAGGTAAACAGCCTACGAAATTCTGTAATCAGGGATACATGCATAAAATGTAATATATAATGCATAAAACAATATAATAATGTTACTAATGCCTGTGGTATATCTAACACTGACTTGCACTATGGGGGTGATTCCGAGTTGTTCGCTCGCTAGCTGCTTTTAGCAGCATTGCACACGCTAGGCCGCCACCCTCTGGGAGTGTATCTTAGCTTAGCAGAAGTGCGAACGAAAGATTAGCAGAATTGCGAACAAAAATTTCTTAGCAGTTTCTGAGTAGATCCAGACTTACTCAGCCATTGCAACCAGCTCAGTCCTTTTCATTAATGGTTTGACGTAACAAACACACCCAGCGTTTGCCCAACCACTCCCCCGTTTCTCCAGCCACTCCTGCGTTTTGCAACGGGAACGCCTGCGTTTTTTCGCACACTCCCATAAAACGGCCAGTTTCCGCCCAGAAACACCCACTTCCTGTCAATCACACTACGATCAGCACAGCGAAGAAAAAGCTTTGTTATGCCGTGAGTAAAATACCTAACTTTTGTGTAAAATAACTAAGCGCATGCGGTCTGCGAACCTTGCGCATGCGCAGTAAGCGACTAATCGCAGTATGGTGAAAATTGGCAACGAGCGAACAACTTGGAATGACCCCCCATATCAGTAAATAACACATGTGGCATATTCAGATTGTCCACATTGATAGCAAACTTATGGCATACAATGTTTACCACTTTACAGCACATCTCGCATTTCAGTTCAGCATTACAGTATTCATGAAATTGCTCCAACAGTTATATTTTCATCTGGTAATTTCCCATTTGTTCTGGTACAAAGAAGAAAATAGATTAGAAAACCATTTAAAGCTTTAATATATATTTGTTAAATTTACTTATTTCTTTTTTTTTTTGTTAAAAATATATCAAATACATTCTTAACAGTTAATTTACGATTCAGTGCACATGTTGATTGAAAACTTCAGAAAAGGTCAAAATCGGATGAATTTTGAAACATGCCCAATTTTTCACACATCTTTAATTATTATTGTGGCACAGCTTGTATCCATTTGTGTTTATTCCAAAGGGGTTCTATTAATAAAAAGGAAGGCATACAAAGATGCTAATGGATTAAATGTTTGTTAGGTCAGCCATTTACAATACATATGAATTACATATGTTATACTAGAATTATTTCACTTTGTGTGCTACAGTTGTTTTTATAATAGAGCTGAAGAAATAAAACAAGTGTCGCCACTCGAAGGAATGTATATGTAAAAAGAACTGAAAAATTGCAGAATCATGAATCAGACAAATGCAAAATAATATATACAGATGTAGCCACGCTCATCTAGCCTGCAGCCAGGCGCAGCAAGTGTGCCCACAACTAGGATGTGCATGGTCGTCTAAGTATACGTGCCTATACATGGGCGGCGGACTAAGATGCAGCTCGGCAGACTAAGGAGTATAAGCAATTAGGCACGGTGCATGTGCCCGTGCCACCATGCCGCAGGCTGGATGAGTGTGGCTACATCTGTAAATGAATAGGTAAGTGGTGCAGGACTGGCCCACAGGGGTACATAGGAAAACCCACTGCCTGGTGACCCACCTCCTCTTCTAGGGATCAGGTTCCACATTGTGCACTTGAATTATGCATTATTAATGTGTTGCATTATACTGCACAGAACTATTGTGTATTCTATACAGTGTATTGCTGTTAATAATCTGGTACATTATCATAATGCACTAGCAATTTGCACTCTCTAATAGTTATCCAAACCTCTGGAGACTGGCCATACCCTTAAAGATGGGTCCCAACAAATGTATTCCCTGGTGGGCCCTCATGCTTCAGTCCGACACTAGGTAAGTACTGAGTCCACATATAAATCCCAATTATTGATAGCAGCAAACTTCACTGGCCCCACGTTGTACATGAAAATAAATCATGAATAGTGAGGAACAGCCATAAACCTAGATTGAACACTGAATAGAATCACACTTACATAGGAGAACTTGATTGTATAGTCTGTAGTGGTTTCTTTAAATAAGCAACATATAGACTCCTTGGATTTTATTTACAAAGCATTGGCTAGTAAAACCTGATGCTTCTGATCATGGATATACTCAATATGTAAAAGGATAATGATTTTACTAGCCAAGTCTGCAAGTAGAAGAATTGGCATTTGAATTTGAAAAAGAAAATGCTACTAATAGTGTAATACACAATGAAGTTATGTGACCGGTGGCCATTACCTCCCCCTACATTCTGCACCCTCAAAATCCCAACTGTTGGCATGCTGACCAACAGGGACTATTCCCACTCGTGGGTGTCCATGATACCCATAGAGTGGGAATAGAACCCGTGGCGACCGCTTGTTGCACTCGTCACCCCACACCGGCATTCCGCTGCTAGGATGGCGGCATCATTATGATGACTAGTGGTCTCCTGACCACCGGTCACGCAATACACACCAGTGTAATACTGTTGTAACTGTTGCAAAACACTATGGGTCGGATGTAATGGCTTGCGAGATGGCCAGAGCTCTGAGACTCCGGCCAAACTCGTACATTTTTTTAAAGCATCAAACGTTTACAAAGCAAAACCTGTTTGATTTTGCTTTGTAAACGTTTGCTGCTTTAAAAAAAATTGGTGGCTTATCATATGTTTTCAAATGTATGTAACTAAGACCTCTGGATTTCTACTATATATATATATATATATATATATATATACAGGTTGAGTATCCCATATCCAAATATTCCGAAATACGGAATATTCCGAAATACGGACTTTTTTGCGTGAGAGTGAGATAGTGAAACCTTTGTTTTTTGATGGCTCAATGTACACAAACTTTGTTTAATACACACAGTTATTAAAAATATTGTATTAAATGACCTTCAGGCTGTGTGTATAAGGTGTATATGAAACATAAATGAATTGTGTGAATGTACACACACTTTGTTCAATGCACAAAGTTACAAAAATTATTGACTAAAATTACCTTCCAGCTGTGAGTATAAGGTGTATATGTAACATAAATGTATTCTGTGCTTAGATTTAGGTCCCATCGCCATGATATCCCATTATGGTATCTAATTATTCCAAAATACGGAAAAATCCGATATCCAAAATACCTCTGGTCCCAAGCATTTTGGATAAGGGATACTCAACCTGTATATATATATATATATATATATATATATATATATATATATATATATATATATATATATATATCGGGTGTTTTTCCAGACAACAAATCCAGAATAGAGGGCACTCACCAGTTCAATTTCAATATAAAGGATTTAATGGTACATCAGAGCCAATTCATAATGTCGACGTTTCGGCTTAAACAAGCCTTTCTCAGGACAACCAAAGAGACATCTGCTCAGCACACCAAGAGTAAGTACTACTTACATACTTACATACTTACTCTTGGTGTGCTGAGCAGATGTCTCTTTGGTTGTCCTGAGAAAGGCTTGTTTAAGCCGAAACGTCGACATTATGAATTGGCTCTGATGTACCATTAAATCCTTTATATTGAAATTGAACTGGTGAGTGCCCTCTATTCTGGATTTGTTGTCTGGAAAAACACCCGATATATGTGGATGTCCTGACCTGGGCCTCCCTGAGGAGCACCCCTATGGTGACTTTTGACTGCTGTGAGTGCGGACATTACATATTGGTATATATATATATATATATATATATATATATATATATATATAAATCTTTAAAGTCTTGGTACAAGTATGGCTTGGTGTGCTGGGGGACACTGGGGGTTAATCCCCAATGTATTTCTTGCTTAGACTACCCCCTCCCTATCATGCACCTGAATTGTATTGTCTAATTGATATGTCCAACTTACATTATGGTCTATCCTAAGCCGCTGTCAAGTCCCCTTGAACCACATGGAGGCAAAGCACTGGAAGCACACGCTGCACACCGCTTTGGCCTGTTCCTCATTAGTGGCCTGACACACAGTAAATACAGAGACAGCAACTTCCCATCCACCACCAAGCTACACCTGGTGTATGCCTCGCCGGACCCATCTGCCTGAGCTCACCACCCGTAGCGACTGGCCTCCAAGCCATTCCCCGGTACCCAGCTCTTAGTGACCACTGCCTGCCTGCGTGCACATTTTAAGCTTCAGGCAGTAAGTTAACCTTCCCCTGTCACTCCAGCTTGTATGCATGCTATTTTGCTCTGCACTGCCTTACCCTTAATCCAGCTCTGCCGACGGTGCCTAGTACTAAACCCCCCCCCCTCTCTCGACCATAACCCTAACCCCAATACTTACCTTTGGTATGCCAACTGTTGAAGTTCTGACGTCGGGATTCCAACTTTGGATGCTGGCGAGATTCTGGTGTCAGTCACATGATCGTCAGCATATACATCACTGGGATGCTGACCGCATCCTGCTTTGAATAACTAGCAGCAAACAAAAGTACCCTGTCGCTGGTCTTACAGGTAGCAAGTGATTAGTTGAACTGCAGCTCCCCTAAGAGAGTTATTGCTATCCTCAGGTATTTAATTGAAAGTGTCACGCCGCCGCCCCGGGTCCCTTACTTACCTCTCCGGGCACGCTGGTCCTCTCTGCGGCCATCCTCGCTGGCGGCTCCCGGCTCCCGTCGCTCGGCCCGGCGTCTGGGCGGGTGACATCATCAGGCACTTCCTACCAACCAGCTGGTGGTGGGAAGTATAAATTCAGGCACCAGGAACTGCATCAGTGCCTGAGTATCATCAGTTCCCCAGGAGTGGGGATCGCCAGATTTCCGTGCCTCCAAGCACCTCCGTGCTTCCCAGCACCTCAATGCCTCTGAGCATCTCCGTGCCTCCAAGCACCTCCGTGCCTCCCAGCACCTCCGTGCCTCCGAGCATCTCCGTGCCTCAAGCACCTCCGTGCCTCCGAGCATCTCCGTGCCTCCAAGTACCTCCGTGCCTCCGAGCATCTCCGTGCCTCCAAGCACCTCCGTGCCTCAAGCACCTCCGTGCCCCCAAGCACCTCAGTGCCTCCAAGCACCTCAGTGCCTCCAAGTGCCTCCAAGCTCCTCAGTGTCTCCACGCGCCTCAGTGCCTCCAAGCACCTCAGTGCCTCCAAGCACCTCAGTGCCTCCAAGCGATTTAGCGCCTCCAAGCACCTCAGTGTCTCCACGTGCCTCAGCGCCTCCAAGCACCTCAGTGCCTACAAGCGCCTCAGCGCCTCCAAGCACCTCGGTGTCTCCAAGCGCCTCCAAGCACTTCAGCGCCTCCCTGCACTTCAGCGCCTACAAACACTTCAGTGTCTCCAAGCCCCAGCGCACGTAAGCACAGTTGTGCCTCCAGCACCTGGTATTCTTCTCTGATTCACCAGCACCTTTCAAGTTCTGTCTTTCAGGAGACCTTCAGCGTCCACGTGTGCCTCCTGTTTGCCGACCTGATCCTGCATGAGGAAAACTTACATTCGGCCATCTCTGCTGCGGCCCAGTTGCGGTTCCTCTTCCCGGTCACCGGAAGAAACCCAGAGTCCACAACACTCCCAAACCAGGTCAGTGATAGTATACTCAGGCCACATGGACCCGGGGGATCGGAACATGGACTCAAGTGCCATCCAGAATCTGGCTTCCCTAGTACAAAGTCAGGAAGCGGCACAAGGTCAGGTGATGCAGTACCTCCACTAGTTATCCGGGCGTCTGGATCAGATCCAGGCGCCTCTAGCCTCGGTAATTCCGGCACCAGTTCCAGTAGCCGCACCAGTTGCCGCTTCCAGCAATGTTCAACCATCGGCCGGTGCCACTCCGTGCCTTCAGCTGCCTCCTCCGTCCCATTATAATGGGAATCCTAAAAATTGTCGTGGTTTTTTAAACCAATGCAAGGTACATTTCGAGCTACTTGCACATAACTTTCCTACAGACCGGTCCGAGGTGGCATATATTATTTCTCTGCTGGAAGGATCTGCCTTGGATTGGGTGTCTCCATTATGGGAACGTTCGGATTCACTGGTTTCCAATTACTCCGAATTCATCACGTCTTTTCGACAAATTTTTGACGAGCCCGGCAGGATGACCTCGGCCTCTTCTGATTTGCTCCGCATCAGTCAAGGCTCCCGATCCGTGGGTCAGTATGTGGTTCATTTTCAAACCATTGCCTCTGAACTTTGCTGGAATAATGAGGCTCTGAGAGCTGCTTTCTGGAACGGTCTCTCTGATCGCCTGAAGGATGAGTTGGTCACTCGGGAGCTTCCGGATTCTTTAGAGGAATTGATCTCTCTCTGTGTCAAGGTAGATCTCCAGAAGCAGGAACGTGGAGGTGAACGTAGTCGATCGGATCGTTCTAGGTTCCGGCTTCCCCCTGCAAGGCAAGCGGTAGTCCCAAGTCCAGACGAACCCATGCAGATTATCCGATCCCGATTGTCTCCGGAGGAGCGACAGCGTCGTCATGAGGGCAAACTCTGTCTGTACTGCGGAGCTGCGGGTCACTTCATCAAGTCCTGCAAATCCCGTCCGGGAAACGGGCAGGCCTAGCTTGTTCCGGAGGAGTCAAGCTGAGGGTTACGACCAAATCTTCTCCGACTTCAGACTGTTTGCTTCCTGTAACGTTAACCACCAAGGTTACTTCCAAGTCTTTTGAAGCCCTGTTAGACTCCGGGGCTGCGGGGAATTTCGTTTCTTCCCTCTGTGTCCAAAGCCTGAATTTGGAAGTACGGTCCATCGAACGGCCTATTTCCTTGACAGCTATCAATGGTACTAGGATATCCAAGGGTATCATAACAGAACACACGGTTCCAGTTAAATTACAGGTCGGGGTTCTACATCAAGAATATTTGGAGTTCCTGGTGATTCCAGAGATGCATCACGATCTGATTCTCGGAATGCCTTGGCTCAGAATTCACAATCCCCATATCGATTGGAAGACCGCACAGATTCGGTCTTGTCACGCTAACTGTCTCACTCCTGTCTGTCCGCTTCGTGTTTCTACTAAGGCGGAGGAAGAACTTATCCCGGAGGCGTACCAAGAGTTCAAGGATGTGTTCTCGGAACAGGCGGCTGACCAGTTACCACCCCATAGGTCTTGGGACTGCCCCATTGACCTTATCCCAGGGAAAATGCCGCCCCGGGGTCGCATTTATCCTCTGTCCCTTCCAGAGACACAAGCTATGTCAGACTATATCAAGTTCAATCTTCACAAGGGATTCATTCGCCCCTCTATCTCCCCGGCTGGAGCGGGCTTCTTCTTCGTGAAAAAGAAGGACGGAGGGTTAAGACCATGTATCGACTACCGCGGCCTAAATGATATTACCATCACAAATAAATACCCCTTGCCTCTAATCACAGAGCTATTTGATAGAGTTCGTGGTGCCCACGTTTTTTTCCAAGCTCGATTTGAGGGGGGCCTATAACCTTACACGCATCAGAGAGGGAGATGAATGGAAGACCGCCTTCAATACCCGGGATGGGCATTATGAGTATCTGGTGATGCCGTTCGGTCTTAGCAATGCTCCTGCTGTCTTCCAGGGATTCGTCAACAAAATCTTCCGAGACATGTTATACCTAAGTGTCGTGGTGTATTTGGATGACATACTGATTTTTTCCAAAGACCTTGCTGAACACAGGATACAGGTCAAAAAGGTACTCCGCCGTCTACGTGAGAATCATCTCTATGCCAAGTTATCCAAGTGTACCTTCGAAGTAACATCAATACCGTTCCTCGGTTATATCATCTCGGGGATGGAGCTTCGCATGGACCCGGAGAAACTTTCCGCTATTCGGCACTGGGCACAGCCACTCTCCTTGAAAGCAATACAGAGATTCCTGGGTTTTGCGAACTATTATAGAAAGTTCATTAGAAGTTTCTCCACCATTGTTGCACCCATTACCGCCTTGACGAGGAAGGGTTCCAACCCGGGTTTGTGGCCCCCCGAAGCCATAGAGGCCTTTTCCCACTTGAAATCGGCTTTTATGTCTGCTCCAGTACTCCAACAACCAAATTTCGAGGAACCTTTCTTCCTAGAAGTTGACGCATCCTCGGTCGGAGTTGGGGCCGTTCTCTCTCAGTACGCCTCAGATAAGAAATTACATCCGTGTTGCCTTCACTCTCGTAAATTCTCTCCAGCTGAACGAAATTACACTATTGGAGACCAGGAACTCTTGGCAATTAAATCTGCCTTGGAAGAGTGGAGATATCTCTTAGAAGGGGCCAAACATGTGATTACCATTTACACTGATCACAAAAATTTGTTGTATATCAAAACCGCACAGTGCTTGAATCCTCGCCAAGCTAGATGGGCACTCTTCTTCACTCGATTTTCTTTTGTTATCAAGTACCGAGCCGGGACTTTAAATACTAAAGCGGATGCACTGTCCCGTTCACAAACTCCCACAGATGAAGAGGATTCTTTTAAAAGAGAGTTTAATTCTGAATCCAATTTCTGTCTCCGCTGCCTCAACTACTCCAGGTCCTCCCCCTGGAAGAATGTCCGTACCAGCTAAATTCCGGTCGAGGATACTACAGTGGGCCCATATCTCCAAGTTTTCCGGTCATCCCGGCGCCCAGAAGATGTACAAGTTTCTGCAAAGATCTTACTGGTGGGACTCCATGAGGAAGGATGTACAGGATTACGTTAATTCTTGTCCACAGTGTACACAGCATAAATCTCCCCATCTACCTCCTGCTGGGTTACTTCGTCCTCTGCCCATTCCTATGAAACCGTGGACTCACATTTCCATGGACTTCGTCACCGACTTGCCCTATTCCAAAGGTTTCAACAATGTCTGGGTGATCGTCGACCGTTTTTCGAAGATGGCGCATTTCGTTCCTTTGACTGGTCTGCCGACAGCTCCTAAATTAGCTCTAATATTTGTCCGAGAACATTTTCGGTTGCATGGGTTGCCTCAAGAAATAGTCTCTGATCGAGGGGTACAGTTCACCGCAAGGTTTTGGAAAGCTCTCTGCTTGGCCTTACAAATTAAACTTAAGTTTTAGTCCGCTTATCACCCCCAAACTAATGGGCAAACGGAACGAGTCAATCAAGACTTGGAGACTTTCCTCCGCCTGTATCTATCCCCTTCACAGGACAACTGGGTAGAGTTATTGCCTTGGGCAGAGTTTGCACATAACCATTCATTTCATTCCTCCACTGGCGAATCTCCATTCTTCATCAACTATGGCTTCCACCCACAAATTCCGGAATTACCAATTCTTCCAACAGGAGAGGTTCCAGCTGTGACTTCCACTCTACTACACTTCAGACAAATTTGGAGTAAGGTTCATGCTAGTCTTAAAAAGGTTTCTGTCCGATACAAGTTCTTTGCGGACAAGAAACGGCGAGCCGCTCCTCAATACAAGGTTGGAGACAGGGTATGGCTCTCCACACGTAACCTCCGGCTAAAGGTACCCACCATGAAGTTCGCCCCAAGGTTCATCGGTCCATACCCTGTGCTACAAATCCTGAATCCTGTGGTCTGCAAGTTGGGATTACCTTCCCATCTACGCATACCAAATGCCTTTCATGTTTCTCTCCTTCGTCCTCTCATCCTTAATCGTTTTCATTCTAAGCCCTCAAGCCCCACTTCGGTAGAAACTGAAACTGGGACAGACTTCGAGATCAAAACTATTCTGGACTCTCATTATCTTCATAAGAACCTGCAATATCTGGTAGAATGGAAAGGTTATGGTCCTGAGGAGAGAAGTTGGATAGGAGCTTCTGAGGTCTCAGCTCCTCGACTAATCCGGATCTCCATACCAAGCACCCTACGAAACCTGGGAAGTGTCCAGGGGCCACCCATAGAGGAGGGGGAACTGTCACGCCGCCGCCCCAGGTCCCTTACTTACCTCTCTGGGCGCGCTGGTCCTCTCTGCAGCCGTCCTCGCTGGCGGCTCCCGTCGCTCGGCCCGGCGTCTGGGCGGGTGACGTCATCAGGCACTTCCCACCAACCAGCTGGTGGTGGGAAGTATAAATTCAGGCACCAGGAACTGCATCAGTGCCTGAGTATCATCAGTTCCCCAGGAGTGGGGATCGCCAGACTTCCGTGCCTCCAAGCACCTCCGTGCCTCCCAGCACCTCCGTGCCTCTGAGCATCTCCGTGCCTCCAAGCACCTCCGTGCCTCCCCGCACCTCCGTGCCTCCAAGCATCTCCGTGCCTCCCAGCACCTCCGTGCCTCCGAGCATCTCCGTGCCTCCGTGCATCTCCGTGCCTCAAGCACCTCCGTGCCTCCGAGCGCCGTAGCGCCTCCAAGCACCTCAGTGTCTCCACGCGCCTGAGTGCTTTCAAGCACCTCAGTGCCTCCAAGCGCCTTAGCACCTCCAAGCACCTCAGAGTCTCCACGCGCCTCAGTGCCTCCAAGCACCTCAGTGCCTCCTAGCACCTCGGTGTCTCCAAGTGCCTCCAAGCACTTCAGCGCCTCCCTGCACCTCAGTGCCTCCAAGCACTTCAGCGCCTACAAACACTTCAGTGTCTCCAAGCCCCAGCGCACGTAAGCGCAGTTGTGCCTCCAGCACCTGGTATTCTTCTCTGATTCACCAGCACCTTTCAAGTTCTGTCTTTCAGGAGACCTTCAGCGTCCACGTGTGCCTCCTGTTTGCCGACCTGATCCTGCATGAGGAAAACTTACATTCGGCCATCTCTGCTGCGGCCCAGTTGCAGTTCCTCTTCCCGGTCACCGGAAGAAACCCCGAGTCCACAACACTCCCAAACCAGGTCAGTGATAGAAAGATAGTCATTGGTGCTTAAAATAGTGAGTAAGTGTATATTATAACATAGGGATAAGTTAGTTAATTATAAAATATTTAATGGGACATTATTTATAGATTGTAATTCCTGCTGGTGGCAATTGTGCAAATTATGAAGTATTATAAAATGCAACCAATTAAATGGTTCTTGTGGAAGCGGTACTGAAAATGAGGCTTGGAAAACCGGTAATAGAAAATGGTCCCCATAATGAGACTTGGAATACAGAAAGTGCAGTGTGTATGTGCTGATTGGTGCTTACAATTTAGAATGAGTAACTGATTGCAGTATAGGATTCAATATGAAATTCCAGTAGTCAGGATGCCAGCGGTCAGTATCCCAATGCTGGCATCCCAATTGCGGGACTCCCGACACAGGTGAGTTAAGTATCCTAACCTCCATCCCCTACCCCCTAACCCTAACCCACCCTGTCTGCAGTCTAACCTTAACCTCTCCTGTCGCAGCCTAACCCTAACCTCACCCCAGTGGTGCCTAAACCTGACCCCCCCCTCCTCATAGCCCATACCTAACCTCCCCCACCCCTCAGCCTAACTCTAAACCCCCCAGAGTGTGCCTAAACCTAACCCCTCTCCCCGCAGACTAAACCTAACCTGGCCATTAATACTTATCTCCTTACCTTCGGGATCCAGGCTATCAGTATTCCATCTTTGGGATCCTGCTCCAGTCGGGACAGCCAGGATCCTGAAAGTATACCATAAATATAAGCAAGCTAGCTACATGTCTGAGGAAGTCACTGAGTACCTTGTTGTAAGCGGAGACATGAGTTACATAGCCCCTGCTATGCTACAAACAACCGGGTGAGCTTCCAGAGTCACAGAGACCATCAATTATGTGTGTTATAAGAAGTTGCTTTTGCAAAAAGACTTCTCTCCCTGTCTATGATGTCATAGGACCCCAGATCTTCCTGGGAGCTGAATCACCAATAATACACGGTGAGTTGAAAGCAATTATTTTTTTACCTTCCAATCCGCACAGGCGGTAAGGGATAGGGAGGGAATACTAATGAGTGCAACTTGTACCTGATGGATGAGGCCCTGGAGGTGTCACGGTATCCAGACTATAGATCTACACTAAAAAGGTCTACAGTCAATAGGTCTACCACTAATGATAGACATGAATTAGGTCAACAGGGTCAAAAGGTCATAATGAAAATGGTAGACAGGTGTTACAGGTTGGTTAAGTTTGCAGAGACCCAGATGGGTGGATTCCCAGAAAATTACTTCAACAAATAACTTGGGGGGTAATTCCAAGCTGATCACAGCAGGACATTTTTTAGCAGATGGGCAAAACCATGTGCACTGCAGGGGGGCAGATTATTATTATTATTATTATTATTACCAGTTATTTATATAGCGCACACATATTCCGCAGCGCTTTACAGAGAATTGGCCATTCACATCAGTCCCTGCCCCAGTGGAGCTTACAATCTATATTCCCTATCACATGTACACGCACACACATTCACCCTAGGGTTAATTTTGTTGGGATCCAATTAACCTGCCAGTATATTTTTGGATTGTGGGAGGAAACCGGAGTAGCCGGAGGAAACCCACGCAAGTACGGGGAGAATATACAAACTCCACACAGTTAGGGCCATGGTGGGAATTGAACCCATGACCTCAGTGCTGTGAGGCAGTAATGCTAACCATTACACCATCCGTACTGCCCGATATAACAGATATAACATTTGCAGAGATAGTTAGATTTGGGTGGGTTATTTTGTTTCTGTGCAGGGTAAATACTGGCTGCTTTATTTTTACACTGCAAATTAGATTGCAGATTGAACACACCCCACCCAAATCTAACTCTCTCATGTTAAATCTGCCTCTCCTGCAGTGCACATGGTTTTGCCCAACTGCTAACAAAATTCCTGCTGCGATCAACTTGGAATTACCCCCTTGAAAAAAAAAAAAAAAAATATATATATATATATATATATATATAAATATGAATTAATTGTATACTTAGCTAAGGTTACTGATCAATTCAGCAGATGTTCAATACAGCAATCACATCAGCATACTCAGGAGCCTCGCTCTCTTCGTCTAGAGTCAGAGTTACATTCGGATATAATCCTGGCACCTCTGCAGTCAATGTTCATCCAGGCTGTCTAGGCTGCTTTAACATTGAAAATTTCTATCTTATATAGGCTAGAGAACTCCTGAGTAAGCTTATTTTATATGTACAAAGTTCATAATACAAAATATACATAAATGCTAAGAAACAGTAGGGGGCACTGTTGCCTCAATTTTGAGTTTTAGAAATAACATATTATATACATTGATTAACATATATTATATAGATTAACACACAAGGTAAAACGCCACGGTCTCCAAATGAAGACACAAACATTCCAATGTTGACATATGTCCAACTCCAAACACTTGTCTTGTTTTGCTCTCATATAACCAGACAATGGACATTGCCCTTCCTTGTAAAATATATACCCCTGTCAATAATACTGACACACACAGAACATATCAGTTTGTAATAAATATATATACTGTATATATATATATATATATATATTTCCCTTGTATTAAATATATATACTTTGAAGAAGTCAGTTGTGACGAAACGCGTTGGGCTCCCTGTGGTGACTCCCTTGCCTATTTTTAAAGAGTTAAGTCAGAACTTCCTTACCTTTTACAAAGACCTTTTATGTTTATGTTTTTATGCTTTTATTAATATTTTGAAGTACGTTTTATGTTGTGATTCACTTTTATGTGATATTAAAGATCCCTTATCCAAAATGTTTGGGACCAGAGGTATTTTGGATATCGGATTTTTCCGTATTTTGGAATAATTGCCTACCATAATGTGATATCATGGTGATGGGACCTAAATTTAAGCACAGAATGCATTTATGTTTCATATACACCTTATACTCACAGCCTGAAGGTAATTTTAGCCAATATTTTTAATAACTTTGTGCATTAAACAAAGTGTGTGTACATTCACACAATTAATTTATGTTTTATATACACCTTATACACACAGCCTGAAGGTCATTTAATACAATATTTTTAATAACTTTGTGTATTAAACAAAGTTTGTCTACATTGAGCCACAGAAAACAAAGATTTCACTATCTCACTCTCACTCAAAAAAGTCCGTATTTCGGAATATTCCGTATTTCGGAATATTTGGATATGGGATACTCAACCTGTATTACATATTTTTTGGCTTTTAAAATTTATTTTTAACTATTGCATTTTTAAACAACACAAGTCGCCGGTACCCTTATCCCCCCCATTTTTATACTTTTCCCAGCAGTACTGTACCAGGATTGCACTCTTAAGGGATGGCAGACACCTTCTAACAAGGTTACGTGTGTTTTGTTAGCAATTTTGTCTTTCATATTTTACTAAGAACCCACCCCACAAGTGGCGCTGTGTCATTCCTTTTTACACACATATATATATATATCCCCCCTTCTTGTCCTATTAAAAACACCATATTATATTCATAACAAACACCAACCACCTTTCTAAAGATATAAAAATAAGCACTCATATAATAATCAAATGATGTTAAAAACATGAATTGTATATAGTCTGTATGCAACCTGACATGAAATGCGTATCTTGTTAGACAGAAGGAGACAAAGAAGGTAATCAGATGTGCAAAGGCACAAGCTGAGGAGAAAATGGCCCAGTCAGTGGGTAAAGGAGGCAAAACTTTTTTTAGGTATATAAGCGAAAGGAGAAAAACAAAAGGCGGAATTATAAAACTAAAGACGGACACTGGGAGTCTTGTTGATGGAGACAATTTAATAGCAGATCATCTTAATGATTATTTTTGCTCAGTATTTACTACTGAAATAGAGGGGAAGGGGCCACAGTTAAGTTGCATTAATATTCAGGAAAATGAAACAAGTACATTTACAGAGGAGAAGGTCCTAACAGAACTCTCAAAGCTGAAAGTGGACAAATCTATGGGGCCAGATGGGATACATCCAAGGATACTAAAAGAACTTGAAGAGGTGCTGGTAGCACCATTGACAGAATTATTCAACCAGTCATTAGCTACAGGAGTAATTCCAGGGGACTGGAAAAGAGCAAACGTAGTCCCACTGCACAAAAGTGGAAGCAAGGAAGAGGCAAACAACTACAGACCAGTGAGTCTTACATCAGTAGTAGGGAAATTGATGGAAACACTCTTAAAAGAAAGAGTTGTAGATTATCTCAAATCCGGCAATTTACTGGATCCCAAACAGCATGGATTCACTGGGGGGAGATCATGTCAAACAAATCTTATTGACTTTTTTGATTGTGTGACTAAAGTGATGGATAAAGGTGGAGCCATGGATATAGCTTATCTAGACTTTAGTAAGGCTTTTGACACAGTTCCACATCTCAGACTGCTAAATAAACTTGAAAGTTTGGGATTGGATATTAGGATTATTGAATGGATAAGATCTTGGTTGAAGGATAGAAAACAGAGAGTTGTGGTAAATGGAGTGCATTCGCAGGAGGGGAATGTTACCAGTGGAGTACCCCAGGGATCTGTACTTGGACCAGTGCTTTTTAATATCTTTATTGGTGACATTGCAAATGGCATTAAAGGGAAAGTATGCCTTTTTGCAGATGACACAAAGGTATGCAACAGGGTAGACACACCAGGTGGGGTAAAACAAATGATTGAGGATCTAGGTAGATTAGAGGAATGGTCAAGAGTCTGGCAATTACAGTTTAATTCCAAAAAATGCAAAATCATGCATTTGGGTCTCAAAAATCCTAAAGCTAAATACAGTATTAATGGCACTATACTGGAAACTACTGAGGAGGAAAAGGATCTAGGAGTCACTATTTCAGATGACTTAAAGGCAGGTAAGCAATGTAACAAGGCAATGAGGAAGGCTAGTCAGATGCTTGGCTGCATTGGCAGAGGAATCAGCAGCAGAAAGAAAGAAGTAATAATGCCACTGTATAGGTCATTGGTACGGCCTCATCTAGAATACTGTATTCAGTTCTGGAGGCCATATCTTCAAAAGGATATTAATACATTAGAAACTGTACAAAGGAGGGCAACTAAAATGGTGCATGGCCTACATCACAAAACATACCCAGAAAGACTAAGAAATCTCAATATGTATAGTTTGGAGCAGAGAAGGGAAAGGGGGGACATGATAGAAACTTTCAAATATATCAAGGGTTTTAACAAAGTCCAGGAGGGAAACATTCTCCAAATGAAGAGAAGCAATAGGACACGAGGACATGCACTGAGACTGGAGGGGGGGAGGTTCAGGGGAAATTTGCGGAAAAATTATTTCACAGAAAGGGTAGTGGACAAGTGGAATAGCCTCCCATCAGAGGTGGTAGAGGCAAAGACAGTAGAGCAATTTAAACATACATGGGATAGACATAAGGATATCCTTACAAAGAAATAAGGATCAAATAAGGTTAGAGATAAAAATAATATAAAAAAAAAAAAGGGGCAGACTAGATGGGCCAAGTGGTTCTTATCTGCCGACAAATTCTATGTTTCTATGTTTCTATCTAGTCCTATCTTTAGTATGTTTACTCATTCTGTTCTTTGTATTTGGTGCTAAAAAACACATGAGAGCATGATCATGATGAGATTGATAATAGTGAAACTTATATTTTTGTATCACTCCTTACAACAGGTCGACATGGACTAAAAGTTGACATTACAATGGTCGACAGTAGAGATGAGCAGGTTCGGTTCTCTGAGAACCAAACCCTACCAAACATCATGTCCCGAGCCCGGATCCGAGTACAGCTCGGGACTTCCCGCCAGACTTGTAAACCAGAATGAGGCAAAACTTCATCATCCCTCTGTCAGATTCTCACGGATTTTGTATTCCACATAAGGAGCCGGGCGTCGCCACCATTTTCACTCCAGTCTTGGAGAGTGTAGCAAGAGGACGTTTCTCCTCAGTGTCTGTCTGTGCAGGAAAGTAGTGTGGCGACCTGCTCTTATGTGTCATTCCAGTGCTGTCTTGTGCTGTATCAGTCTAGTCACAGCGGTGTGTCCTGTGCTGTCATAAGTCCAGTGCAGTGGTGCTGTGTTGTGCTGCATCAGTCCAGTGGTGGGGTCCTGTGCTGCCATAAGTCCAGTGGTGGTGTCCTGTGCTGCCATAAGTCCAGTGCTGCTGCTGTATAAGTCCAGTGCAGTGGTGATGTCCTGTGCTGCATCAGTCCAGTGGTGATGTCCTGTGCTGCCATAAGTCCAGTGGTGGTGTCCTGTGTTGCCGTAAGTCCAGTGCTGCTGCTGTATAAGTCCAGTGCTGTGGTGGTGTCCTGTGCTGCCATAAGTCCAGTGGTGGTGTCCTGTGCTGCCATAAGTCCAGTGCTGCTGCCGTATAAGTCCAGGGATACTGCCATATATGTCCAGTGGTACTGCCGTATAAGTATAGTGGTACTGCCGTATAAGTCCAGTGATACTGCCGTATAAGTCCAGAGGTACTTCCGTATAAGTCCAGTGGTACTGCTGTATAAGTCCAGTCCTGTGGTACTGCCATATAAGTCCAGTGGTACTGCCGTATAAGTTCAGTGATACTACCATATAAGTCCAGTGGTACTGCCGTTTAAGTCCAGTGGTACTGCCATATAATTCTATAGAAAATAATGATCACAATTCATGTGCCAATACAGCAGCCTGAATAACCAACACTTACAAATGGAACAAGGAATGATAATAATTACCACGCAAAATCAAAGGCGCTTCACAATGAAATTTCAAGGGATACCCAACATCATTATTGTGATGTAAATAGACCCTTAAAAAAACAAAACACAAGCATAGTGTAATACTGTTAAGAACATAAGACAATCAGAATTCCTTCTGATTGTCTTATGTTCTTAACAGTGGTTTTTAGATCAGACTCGTACTCAGACAAATGGTCTACTCAAGGTAGACAAATATTGCCTTGTGGTGGAGTGGGCCACCAGCTTGATTGGCCCAATCCTTCTCTACTCCTTATGGGTGTAGACTCTTCTCCAAACAGCCCATTCACAATATTCATGCGGATGAAGAAGAGCACAAAATAGTGTAATAATGTTTTTTTATTTTCCAAACAACATATATAAAAACTTTTTATGACAAGTGGACTCTCACCAAGCTCTATGGTTTACAGATGGAAGTAAACAACAGCGTGTTAATTATTTACAACCAGGCATCCCCAGGAGTAGTCATTAACAGCCAGGCGAATCCTCCACATGTCCTCTTGCTACCTTCACCAACGCGATGTTATCTTTTTCAAGGTATAAAAGGTAGCCTTAGATCAGGGGTATTTATACCCCACCCACTCAAATCAAAAATTGACCTAATACCAGACATGGATTTGCTATCATCTAAACAACCTATATATAACAATACTCAATCAAGTCCATGTCGTCCGTTTCTTATGATCGGTGTAGCCACCCAGAATTCCATATGTCCATTTCCCGGGCTATTCTGGCCAGGTTGTTTGCCGATCACGTGGGCCTCACTTCTGGTGGAAGCCGGTTCTTGCATAGCCCGCCCCACTCATAGCAGTCCACATAAACTGGTAAGTCCTGCAAGCAGAAGTACGGCATCCGTGCGTTCCAGCACTGCTGGGCAGATGGGCGGAAGCAGTATACTCATCCATCTTGATGTCAGTGTTTTAATACTTATCGCTCCAAACATAAGGCGGCACCGAATACTGCCATTTTATTGGAGACAATCCATGTATCATCCCAAAATAAATAAAAATAAAAATGAGAAGACGAAGTTAAAATCAAATCCACCAAATGTAATACACTGTATTTAAAACGGAAGCAGGATAATACAAATATTAAATATAATATATATTATACTAAATAGAAAATTTATAATACATAAATATATAATTAAAAAATTCCGGAAAATTTATAAAAACCATTTAGTTTCAAAATCTTTGTTCAAACCAGAGGGCTCTAAAGTTTTATATATAAAGATTGCTTGCATTTCAGCCTTTGCCAATCTCTTATGTGGATCCCCACCTCTTATATCTGATTTATTCTTTTTTATTGCATATATTTTTTTAATACAATTAGGATCACAATTGTGAGTTTTTTATAAATGCAGTGATAGAGTGTGGGTCTCCAATCCTTTTTTAATATTATGAAGATGTTCTCCCATCCTAACTTTTAGAGCCCTACTGGTCCATACAATATAGAATTTACTGCAGCTACATTCAATGCAGTAAATAACATTAACTGAATGACAGGTAATAAAGTCCTTGATAATGCACTTCCTGTCAATAATAGTGACTTCTACCTTTTTACTCCCAAAAGTATTTGTGATGTTTTTGCAGGCCATACAAGACCCGCATCTATAAAACCTCTCTGATGTTATTGTTGGTCTTGTAGGAGATGTACAATGAAAACTACAGAGCAATTTTGATTGTAAATTGGGCGCTTTTCTATAGATGCAGACAGGGTTATCTGGTAGCTCTGTTCCAATTACTGGGTCTTTCTTTATTATCGGCCAGTGTTTCCTTAAAATCTTTTTAACTCTGTTATGTTGAGAAGAATAATTTGTGGTGAAGGCCCACTTATACCTATCATTCTTTACACTAATATTCTTATCCTTTTGGTCCAATAAGGTCTGCCATTTCTATTTTAGTGACATTATTCAGGGACTGTCTTATTTCCCTCTTGTCATAACCACAGTCGATAAAACAATCCTCCATTGCTGATGCGTGGGTTAAAAAAACTGCTGGTCGGTACAGTTCCTCTTGAATCATTTAAACTGGCCAATAGAAATACTTTCATGCCAGTTATCGTGATGACAACTCAACCTATTAATGTATGATCTGGAATCTGTCAGTTTAATGAATGTTTTGGTTTTTATTATCCCTTCCTTGACATATATAGTGAGCTTTATAAATTGACCTCTTTCTGACTTATGTCAAATGTCAATTTGACCTGATTCTCATTATTGTTGAGATAAGTGCAAAAGAGATCCAGTGTTTCCCTCTCTCCTTCCCAAATGAATAAAATATCATCAATGTACCTATGCCAGGACACTAGGTTTGCCCCATATGCACCATTAGTCCATATATCTTGGTCTTCCCATGTGCCCATAAAAATATTTGCATAATTAGGGGCTAACTTTCTGCCCATGGCGGTACCACACTTCTGAATAAAAAACTGCTCTTTAAACATAAAATAATTATTATAAAGGATAAAACTAATACTAGCCAATATAAAATCCTGATGATTAGTTGATAGGTCTGACTTCAGCAACACTTCCTTTACTGCTCTCAGCCCTTGTTGATGGTCTATAATAGTATACAAGGCATTTACATCAGCCGTCACTAAATAATAATTATTATTCCATTTAATGCCCTTTAAAATTAGTAAAACATTGCCTGTATCTTTCAAGTGTGAATGATTACAGAAAACAAATGGTTGAAGATGGAAATCAATCAATTGTGATAGATTAGCTGTCAATGAGTCAACCACAGAGACTATCGGTCTCCCCGGAGGATTGGTCAGACTCTTATGAATTTTAGGTAAAACGTAAGTGGTTGGTATTACCGGATGTTCAACAAATAAAAATTTACACTCTGCTTCCAATTATAACACCTTTTTATTATATTTTTCTATAAGTTCTTTGAGTTGTGATTGAATTTTTTTGGTGGGATCACCTTGCATCTTTTTATAGGCACCCTTGTCTCCCAATTGGCGGTAGATTTCTACCTCATAGTCCTTTTTATCCAAAAGGACAATCCCGCCCCCCTTATCGGCGGGCTTGATGATTAATTCCTTATCAGAGGTTAGGGTTTTGATAGCTTTTTTTTCTTTTAAGGTCAGGTTATATTTGATTTGATCTACTTCCAGTTTTTCAAAATCTTCCTTTTACGAAATTAACAAATGCTTCTACAAAAACACCCCTTAAGATAATCTGGATAGAACGTGGACCTTGGTTTAAATGTAGAGGTTTCAGCATTTTCTGCTGCTACCGAATCTCCCTCTTTTATTTAAAAAAAAATATTTAAAGTTAACTTCCTTGTAAATTTTTCAATGTCAATAAAAATATCAAATTGATCTACTTTAATAGAGGGAGCATACTTTAGCCCTTTTTCTACTAAGGACCTCTTGTCCTCGAAAAGAATGTGAGAGATAAGGTTACAAATCTTAACTTTTTCTTTTTGTTCCTTTATATGAACTTCCTTATTTCGGTCCTTTAATTTTATTTCCTTTTTCATTTTCCTCTTCCTTTTAATGCCTCCTCTCGTACCCCATTGTTGTTTCTTTACCTTTGATTCAAATACCTCCTGCCTCTCTCTAAAAAAGGTGTTTGATATTAATTTTCCTCTAGGGGTTGATATTTATTCCTTGTGGGGATCGGACTTTGCCACTCGACATTTCCCCAGTTCCTTCTATTACTTCTACACATGTGATCTTTATTATGGTGACATTTATATTTGCACTGGTACTGTATTTAAATATTTTGTGTCTCTTCTAGTTGTTCTAATTATTGTTGATGCAGCAGTCATGGTGATGGGTTTGTCACTGACATGCACCGCTCAGCTGTAGCAGTGACGTGTCTAGGTCGCGACGCTGACGGGAGCCACGTCCCGCTTCCGGCCTGGCGGCTGGTGCTGGCGCCCACTTGTAGGAGCGTCCCTCTCACTGGGTGATGTAGGAATAAAAGGTAAGCGTGTGTCTTAACTTGTTTGTATTTCCTGAAGATGGTAAAAACTGAGACGTTGGTACTACTTCACTGTGTCTGTCATTTATATCCGTGAGTGCCACACCAATTGCCTGTACATGTGTTGCTGTTCGTTCAGCTTGTGAAGGCACCGGGACAGTTACCTTTTGGATTTTGTGAGTGCCAGTTATTTTGTTTGGTCTATATATATAAATATATATATATATATATATATATATATATACACAGTACTGTATACAGGGTATTTACTGTACAGTATCTACTGTATATAAATAAATAGATAGATAGATAGATAGATAGATAGATAGATAGATAGATAGATAGTTAGATCGATAGATACAGTACAAACACTGTATATTGATTTACGGCATTGTTTTATTACTTTTCAAAGGATTATTAACTGTGAAAAAATATGCATTACTTCTTAAAACTGCTTACAGTACTTTACCTTGTAGCGCCAAATGTCCATCCCATTTTCCGACGCATCCTTCTAATGCTGGTGATTGATATGTCCAAGTCATACTTGGAATGGAGAATTAGTTTTATTTGCGAAGCAGTACACTCAACATCCTCATGAGTTAGTTCCTCCAGAATTTCTTGCACTCTCCTACAATACAGTATGAAAAATAAAAATTAATGAACAGCACAATCACAGAAAGATAACGTTTTCCTTTTTTTCTTTATAATTACAACAAAATAGACTACTGTATACAGTAAGTCAGTAAAACATTACAGTACTGTACGTACCATGTGCATTTTGTAGGAAATACTAATCTGGGCGCTGTTCTCTCTAAAGCATGATAGCGCACAGTTTGTAATGTCACGATGGGGGTCATTCCGAGTTGTTTGCGCGTTGCCGATTTCCGCTATGCTGCGATTTGTTGCAAAATGCGCATGCGCAAGGCACGCAGGGCGCATGCGCTTAGTTATTTAACTAAAAACAGTAGATTTGCTGTGGATTCTGCGGCACTTTTCAGTCGCACTGCTGATCGGTGAATGATTGACAGGAAAGGGGCGTTTCTGGGTAGTAACTGAGCGTTTCCGGGAGTGTGCTAAAAAACGCAGGCGTGTCAGGGAAAAACACGGGAGTGTCTGAAGAAACGGGGGAGTGGCTGGTCAAACGCAGGGCGTGTTTGTGACGTCAAACCAGGAACTAAACGGACTGAGCTGATCGCAATCTGTGAGTAGGTCTGGAGCTACACTGGAACTGCAAATAATTATTTATTAGCAGTTCTGCTACTCTTTCGTTCACTATTCTGCTAAGCTAAGATACACTCCCAGAGGCCGGCGGCCTAGCGTGTACAATGCTGATAAAAGCAGCTAGCGAGCGAACAACTCGGAATGAGGGCCCATAATGCCACTTTCCTTGAGCCATGCCTTGATCTCTTTGATACTTTAATTTTCTTTTTTCATGTTGGCGATTATCTTGCTCATAGTTTTGATGATAGTTACTGGCATGTTGTTCAACCATAACTCCTGTGTGGAGAAAATATATTTGTGAATACTGTATTCAGGTTTAAAAAATGTACACATTTAAATATTTGCATTGGTTTTATGCTAGAAGCTAATACTGTACATATTTACTATTCAGTACTTGATGTTCAAAAGTAATTACAGTATACTGTATAGTACTGTACTGAAAATACCACATCAGTGTTATGGATTGCAATTACTGTCCTGTATAAAACAGTTGAATAACCCTCCTCCATGGGCCCTGTGAAGCTTACAGTACTGTACAGCATAAGAGATGACTGACCTACTGTATCAGCATTGCATGTCACTACACAAGCACTACTGTATGTAAATTCTTAAATTATTGCCTACCAGAAATGCTGCTTATACTGTACTGTATAGGCCTAGGCCTAGACATATGCATCTCAATATGCTAATTAAAATACACAGGGGCTATGGGGATAAGCGATCTCAATGCACCGTACGATAAACCAGTCAGGGGCATAGCCAGAACTTTGTGGGCCCCATAGCAACATTTTGAAGGGGCCCCCATCCCAATGCTTTTAAAGAGACACTTCTCTGCAGCAGTTGTTAATTTTATGCCCTATAATAGTGTCCTGCAGTACTGTAGTTCATTTTCTGAACCATACCAGAGCCTTATTTAATGTTATGCCCCATAGTAGTGCCCTAGTTTCTTTTATTAATTGTAGTAGTGAATAAGTCCACCCTACAGTACTGTACTGTATGTCACATTTCAGAGCTGCCAGTACACATTATGTACCCCCAATTCACATTATACTGTATATAGTGTTCCCTGTTCATATTGTGCCTCATTACAGAGCCCCGGTTCATATTACAGTTCTGTATATAACATTAAAATGCCCTACAGTACATTTTATACCACACTACAATGAGCAGGTACAGGCTCCAAGGAAAAAAGATTGAAAGAACCTCTACATATCACCCAATGGCAAAAAAATCTATATACAGTAACACATAAAACTTTGACAGGGAAGATGGGCCCCTTTTAGCTCTGGGCCCCATGGCAGCTGCACTGCCTGCACCTATGGTAGCTATGCCCTTTACTCAATCACATAGCAAATTGACAAAATGGCTTCCGCCCATGACCCCCCACCTCATGGAAGCCCTCAGCTATAGAGCCAGCGACAGCATGGGTTTTGCAAGAATCAGGGCAATGCTGAAAGGACGTCTCAATACCCTAGGTAATATACACAGGAGTGATAGGGATAAGCGAGCTCTATGCACAGTACGATACACCGGACTCAACCACATAACAAATTGACAAAATGGCTGTCATCCATGACCCTGAGCCCTGTGGAAGCCCTCAGCTATTGAGCGAGTGATGACATAGGTTTTGCAAGAATCAGGGCAATGCTGAAGGAGCGACTCGATACCCTAGCTAGAAAATCAGGGTAATGCTGAAGGAGCGTCTCAATACCCTAGCTAGAATCAGGGCAATGCTGAAGGAGAATCTTGATACCCTAGCTAAAATACACAGGGGTGATAGGGATAAGCAAGCTCTATGCACCGTACTATACACCAGACTCAACCGCATAGCAAGCTGACAAAATGGCTGCCGCCCTTGACCCTGAGCCCCGTGGAAGCTCTCAGCTATGGAGCTAGCAACGGCATAGCTTTTGCAAGAAACAGGGCAATGCTGAAGGAGCGTCTCGATACCCTAGCTAAAATACACAGGGGTGATAGGGATAAGCGAGCTCCATGCATCAGGCATGGTACTAAAGGATTGGCGCATAGCTAAGGTAGTGCCTTTATTTAAAAAGGGATCTAAAAATAATCCTGGTAGCTATAGACCAGTTAGTTTAACCTCTATAGTGGGTAAAATATTGGAAGGTATTTTGAGGGATAGCATAGAGGATTATCTGCAGGTTAATAAAATGAGTAGCAAAAGTCAGCATTCTACGAGGAAGTGAGCGAGAATCTTGACCAGGGAAAAGCAGTGGATGTGGTGTATTTAGATTTTGAAAAAGCATTTGATACAGTGCCCCACAGGAGACTGATCATCAAATTAAGGGAACTTGGCCTAGGATATACTATGTGTACATGGATAGGTAATTGGATAAGTACAATGAGTAGTGGTCAACGGGATGTTCTCCAGCTGGGCACCATTAGTCAGCGGAATACCACAGGGTCCATACTTGGCCCACTACTGTTCAAAATATTTATCAATGATCTAGGAGTAGGCCTGGAAAGCACAATGTCAATCTTTGCAGATGATTCTAAACTGTGTAAGGTAATTAAGTTAGAAAGCAATGTGGAGTCTCTACAGAATGACTTATTTAAACTTGAAACCTGGACGTCTAAATGGGGAATGGGGTTCAATATAGAAAAATGCAAAGTTATGCATTTTGGCACAAAAACACACATGCTTCCTATACTCTAAATGAGAAAAATATAGGAGTAATGGGGTGTGGCCTGCTGCCTAGCTGACTAAGACGTGTCCCAGGGGAGCTCGTGCTATTGCTGGCACATTAACCCCTTTATTGACAGCCCACCCGGGATTTACAGACCCCAAAGCTCTACTGCCCCATCTCTGAGCCTTATGATCTGGAGGGGGAGAGTTGCGGAGCCGGGGAGCATGTTTCTTAAAGCCGGGACCTAAATTTCGGACGTCCCCCGGCCGGGCACCTGAGGGCTCCGTGAGCCAGAAGGACGCGAGCGGCCCCCGCTGCCAACACTCACCCCTTCGGCAAGCCGCTGCCGGGAGCCGAGAGGCAGTGGTCGAGTCCCTAGAGCCGGGCGCCGAGCACTGAGTGGAGCCGCGGAGGTGCCTGCGACTGTCCGGTGCCGGTGGCCATCTTGGTAGGGGCAGCGAGAGGAATGCGGACGACGCGCTTGTGTAAGCGGCTCGTCCATCATATAAATCCCCCACTGTGGATGCCTCAGCATGGAATGGGGGACTAGTATCATCCCCCAGGAGCGGAGACCCTTGGGCTGCCTCCTGCTGGTACAGAGGCTCAGTGACGGCGGCCATCTTGGAGGTGGCAAGAAAAATGTAACTAGCCAGAGCTGCTGCTGCTTGTTACACCTCCTATATATCAGAGTAGGGGAAACCAGGCCTTGTAAGCTAAATAGCCTTCAGATCACACACTCCTCAGTGCCTCCCTGGTTGTACGTGAGCCTCTACATTGCAGACTCTGGCTGCTGGCTGGTCCAGGCTGGGAGTTTTGAGGTGTGGAGCTGGGGAATGCCCGTGCCCCCACTTTGTTCTCATACATATAATATGACCTTCCCAGATGATGCTGGTTTGTGACCATTGCTAACAACCACAATGCCTATGGTGCGGCTTCACCGTGAGGATATGTCCTTCTAACATTATGTCTGCCTCACCATTGCTTCCTACCTGAGATACCATTTGCTAAGGTCATCCTTCACTCACCTATATGATCTACTAATCCCCCTTGGGCCTTCTCGACATGCCTCCAAAGAAGACGAAGGGGTCTAAATCTGCTCCGCAAGTGAATTTCTTTGGAACCTCCTCCTCGGGTGCTAAGCCCCGCTCTTCCCTTCCCTCATCTACCCCGGCTCAACCGTCTCAAACTACTTCATCACCACTGTACAACTCGGCTAACGCCGGACCAGTTGATATGGATTCCCTGGACGGTCTATTCACTCCCTGTTAGCCTCTTTCAAGTCTGATATTTCGGCCGAGCTTAAATCTAACATCCAATCTCTTCGCTCAGACATCTCTGAAATTGGTACCAGAACTGACCATATTGAGCATAAGATGGAGGAGTTGGTCGCATCGCACAATGACCTGATCACCGCTCACGACTCTCTCCTAGAGGAAGTCTCCTACATCCGCGAGAAAACTACGGATTTAGAGGACCGCTCACGTAGGAACAACATCAAAATAAGAGGCATCCCTGATGCTGTTTCTAATGCTGACCTATATGACTACGCCACTGACCTCTTTTGTAAGTTGTTACCTGATGCTCCTCTTCCTGATCTTTTGATCGACAGGATTCATAGACTTCCGAAGTCAAGACAAGCACCTGCTCAAGCCTCCCGTGATTTTCACATTAAAGAGAAGATCTTGCGTGCAGCAATGCCCTCCTCACCTACGGCGACTTGCCTAGATTCTCTTCAGCTTTTCTCGGACCTGTCCCCAGCGACTCTGGCCAAAAGACGGTCATTTTCCGATATTACAGCAGCCTTAAGGAAAGCTACTGTCCAATATAAATGGGAATTCCCTACTAAGCTGATAGTATTGCGTAATGGTACTACTACTATTATCAACACCCCTGAGGATGGACCTAAAATCTTGAAAAAATGGGACATCCTTATTGATATGCAACCCACTCCCTCCGCTACGTCACCGAAAAGAATCGCTCAAGAATGGACATTAGTTCCGGGCTGAAGCTATCCTTGTGATGCTCATAAGAAAGCTATTGTTTAGCTTTTTCTCTTTACAGGTTTATCTGTGTTTGCCTGATTATTGCCTTATAGGCTATGTTATTTGTCTTATATTCTAATGTTCTCATCAATATTATGCCGAGATAGAACCGTTCTCATTTCTTGTTTTAATTGCATTGCATGTGTCCCCTTCTTTTCATTTTGGGATGACCTTACTTTACTTTTCTTTTTTTTGTTAATTACTACCTGCTGCTCATGCTCTGGTTTGGAAGCGGCGGTGGGTATTTTTGGACAACCTGGCACCCACCCGTATTTGCCCGTCACAATACCCGTGTGACGGTGTCTCTAGCTCCTCTATTTATGCTATTTCTGTTTTTTCCCCCTGTTTGGTTTTTTGTTGTTTTCTTTTTTATGTCCTTTTATTTATTGATGCTGACTTTGTTTCCTTTTTTTTGAAGAGCTATGTCGATGTGTATTGTGCTTTGACGCAATTGCTTCTGATGCTTTCTGCTGTGCTATATACCACTATGTCACACCCTCCCACATGGTCACTTTTTTAAGTCTTAATGTCAAAGGGCTCAACTCACCCCACAAGAGGCGTTTGGCATTGAAATATTTTGCTGACCAAAAGGCGGATGTAGTGGCTATACAGGAATCACACTTTCCGTTGCACTCTCCCCCACAATTCTCCAATACCAATTATCCAGTTCATTATGTCTCTTGTGGACCATTTAAAAGAAATGGAGTCGCTATTCTATTTCATAAATCGTGTCCCTTTCAATTGGAGGGTAAGTGGGTGGATGGCAATGGCAGATATCTGATTCTAGTGGGGAAGTTGCGAACTAGATATGTTACTTTAGTCTCCCTCTATGCCCCTAATTCTAAACAACCCTGGTTTCTAAAAACCTTTTTTCAAAAATTATATAGTGTTAGGAAAGGTGCGACTTTTCTTATGGGTGATTTTAACTTGGCTCCTGACCCTCATTTAGATAAATCTTCGAAACTCGAATAACAATCTGCCAACGCGGCCAAATCTCTAGCCTCCTCCTTCTCACATTTACTGACAGAATTCGATCTATATGGCGCTTGGAGAATCAGGAATATTGGTGCCAGAGACTACACGTTTTATACGGCAGTGCATAGATCCTACTCTAGGATCGATTTGCTCCTCACGGATAAATGGACATTGCAATCAATCCCTACCATTAAAATATTGCCGATCTCGTGGTCCGACCATGCACCTTTAATCTGGTCCTGGTCATACAAACCGTCCAACTCCCCTCCTCGCCCTTGGAGGATGTGGGATTACATTTTGAGAGATGAGGATGGAGTCTCTATATTACGAGAGGCTTTATCTTCTTATCTGGAAACCAATAGTCTTACCGATACCTCTATTTCCAGTCACTGGTGTGCCCTTAAGGCAGTCCTGAGAGGAGCCGCTATCCATGCTTCGGCTTATATAGCACGCCGTGACCGGGAAGTCCAGTTGGCTTATGAGTTGGCGGTGACGACTTTAGAAACTAAACATAAACAGTCTCCCTCAGATCATCTCATTCTTGCATCCCTGGCTGAAGCGAAGAGGAAACTTAATAGCCTGTACCTTTCACAAGTCCAAAGAGCGGTCTCCACCTTAAACCAAAAATATTATACACTAGACAATAGAGCTGGTAAATTATTGGCGCGGAAACTTAGAGAGAAAAATCTTATCAACAGAATTAAAAACTTAACTAACCCAGATGGATCTCTGTCCCTGAACCCTAAAGATATTGCGAACCAATTTGCTTCATACTATAGAAAACTCTGTAACCTTAAACATGACCCACTCACCCCTCAACCTTCATTGCAGCTTATACAGTCCTTCCTAGATTCCATTAATCTACCTTCCCTTTCCCCTGATGATGCCTCTGCGCTCTGTACTCCCTGGACTGAGAATGAAATCCATGCCTCTCTGAAAGCCCTCAAAAAGGACAAAGCTCCCGGACCGGATGGGTTTATTAATCTTTTTTATATTACTTTCCAAGATTTACTTTCCCCACTTCTTCTTAATCTGTACAACGATGCCTCCTCTAACCCTTTCCCTGGAGAAATGTTGGAAGCACAGGTGATCGCAATTCTCAAGCCTGGCAAGAACCCGTCTCTCTGCGCAAATTATAGACCCATAGCACTTTTAAACACAGATATTAAGCTGTATGCCAAACTGCTTGCAAATAGACTGAATCCGTTGATCCCCACTTTTATACATCAAGATCAGGTGGGTTTTACTATCGGTCGCCAAGCTCCTTATAATACTAGGAGAGTATTCTCTCTTCTAGAAGCTCACTCCACGCTCCAGGAGCCATTGCTACTGCTCTCTCTTGATGCGGAGAAAGCTTTCGACAGGATTCATTGGCTATATATGTCCGAAGTTCTTGCCAGGTTCAGGTTCTCGGGTCAATTCTTAGAAAATGTTCTACGTCTATATACACAACCGTCAGCGCGCGTTTTTGGTAATGGGTTTCTATCCGATCTTTTCCCTATCACCAACGGCACTCGCCAAGGATGTCCACTGTCGCCACTCATTTTTATTCTAGCAATAGAACCTCTCGCAGAGAAAATTCTATCTTCTACCCTTGTTAGTGGAGTTCATATAGGCCCTGTACATCATAAGATTTGCTTATTTGCAGATGATGTCCTGTTGTTTATAACTAAGCCTGAGTCCTCTCTCCCAGCTACCCATGATATTCTTCAAGTTTACTCCGATGTCTCCTACTACAAATTAAACGAGACTAAAACAGAGGCGCTAGCCTTCGATATTGATTTTGTCCCACTTCAATCGCTACAGTCTACATATAATTATGCCTGGCAAGACTCCTCCCTTCAATAGGATCCCCTCCAGATCTCATTCTGCGGTTGATTGTAACTATCTCCCTCTCTTAGACCAGTTCAAGGCTCTCACTAAACAGTGGATGAATTATGAATTTTCTGCCATAGTTTTGCCCAATTGCTAACAAAAGCCCTCATTCCGAGTTGTTCGCTCGCTAGCCGCTTTTCGCAGCAGTGCACACGCTAAGCCGCCGCCCTCTGGGAGTGAATCTAAGCTTAGCAAAATTGCGAACGAAAGATTCTCAAAATTGCGAATACAAATTTCTTAGCAGTTTCTGAGTAGCTCGAGACTTACTCTTCCAGTGCGATCAGTTCAGTGCTTGTCATTCCTGGTTTGACGTCACAAACACACCCAGCTTTCGCCCAGACACTCCCCCGTTTCTCCAGCCACTCCCGCGTTTTTCCCAGAAACGGCAGCGTTTTTTCACACACTCCCATAAAACGGCCAGTTTCCTCCCAGAAACACCCACTTCCTGTCAATCACACTACGATCAACAGAACGAAGAAAAAACCTCGTAATGCCGTGAGTAAAATACAAAACTTCTTAGCAAATTTACTTGGCGCAGCCGCAGTGCAAACATTGCGCATGCGCAGTTAGCGGAAAATTGCACCGATGCGAAGGAAAATAACGAGCGAACAACTCAGAATGAGGGCCAAAATTCCTGCTGCGATCAACTCAGAATTACCCCCCATGTGCACTGCAGGTGCATTTGCAGAGAGAGTTAGATTTAGGTGGGTTATATATCTGTGCTGGGAAAATACTTGCTGCTTTATTTTTACACTGCAATTTAGAATTCAGTTTGAACACACCCCACCCAAATCTAACTCTCTCTGCACATGTTATATCTGCTCCCCCTGCAGTGCAAATGGTTTTGCCCATCTGCTAACAAATTTGCTTCTGTGATCAACTCTGAATTAGGCCCACTGTTAATAAAAGTTCCATTTTAAAGTTTAACTGTGAGGTTCTCTGTGCACCCAGACAACAACTTCTGTGTCTGTGAGTTTGTGTTATACTATTTAAGCTATGGGTAGTACTCCCAACTAGCAAACTTTGTAGGTATTATTTATACCACATAACACGTGAGAAAAGGTAAAGAGACCAATTTGTTAATTTATTTACCGGTGCGGGAGTAATTTTTGTTGTGGGTGTTGTAGGGGGTACTGTAAATAATAATGGACTGTACTCAGAGCTGGCCCTAACCAATATGATGCCCTAGGCAAGATTTTGTCTGGTGCCCCCTAGCACAGACACTCGTTCTGCCTCTAACCCTGTGCCCTTTTCCCAGACCCATCACCCCCCACCCATAGCAGTCCTCATTTTGGTGCTCCTACCCCCTATATTTTAAATAGGAACAGTATGCACATTCAGTGCGCAGCCCAAAATGGGGCCTCTTCTTGCTGGGAAGGGGCACAGCCGAACAATAATATCTCCAGTTGAAATTACGCCACCCAGTACTGCAACTTTATTCACATTTTATCATGCAATAGTGTCTCTTATTCACGTTACATCACACAGTAGTACCACGTTACTCCTCACAGTAGTCCCCCTTATTCATATTACAACACATCATATTGCTCTTTATTCACATTAGACCACACAGTAGTGACCTTTCTATACATTATGCCACAAAGTACTGTAATACCCCTTATACACATAATTCCACTTATTAGTAATGCATTTCCTATGCAGATAGAGCTGCAGTCACACACAGAATATAGGCATGCTGCATATAATTTTCATCAGCAGAAGCTGCTTGAGCCCCTAGGCTTTCCAAATGCCCTAGGCATTTTCCGAGTTTGCCTATGCCTAGGGCCAGCACCACAGGTAAGAGGGCCCTGCTTGTAATATCTTATAGTACTGTACAGTACATTGGGAGTAATTCAGACTTGATTGTACTGCTGTGTTTAGATATTCGCCCTTGCAAGTGTGCAACTGCATGTGTATACCGAGCTGCGAAAATCCAGTATGTGCAGTCTGTGCGCAGCCCAGGACTTATTCCTACTGTGTGATGAGTGCCTGGCTGATTGGGGATAGAGCTGATTTCAAACACCCTCCCTAAAAATGCTTGGGTCCAAATGTTGTAGGGGGACTGCCTGCCATAATGCAAAAAGGGGGTCTGCCTGCCATAATGTGTAAAAAAGCCGGACTGCCTGCCATCATGTACAAAAAAATGGGGGACTGCCTGCCATCATGTGTAAAGAAGGGGACTCTGCCTGCCATCATGTGTAAAAGAGAGCTCTGTGGCCATGCCCCTTCACTATGAATCCACACACCTATTTTTTGGCTGTGCATGCCTACCTTGCGCAACTGGCCATTTTGTTTATGGGGGGGGAGCCGATGCTGTTTTTTGCACACAACACTAAAATGTCTAGTTACAGAAATGACTACTGTACAAATTTCTACTGTACTGTCCATTATATTTATCAAAGATGTACTCCACGTCGTCTGCGGCTAAAAGAGAAAATGTATTCAGTACTATTGAAAAATGTAATTGTACAGTACAGTGCAAATATTTTGCAGTTACTGTACTGGTAATTTTTGGGATTACAGTACCAGCATAAGCATCCAACTGCCACCCCAAAACAGATGCCACTCCTAGGTACAGTATGTGCCTCTTGGGCCTAATGGGACATTCACCACTGACAGTAGCTAGAGAGAGATGAATCAAGAGACAGTGGGGGTCATTCACATCCGATCGCTGCTGTGGGCTATCAGCTACTTACTGCACATGTGTATGCACCGCAATGCGCACATGCGTCGAACAGTAACAGAAGGTATCGCTGGTCAGCGAAAGGATGGTGCGAAAAATCCGATTGCAAGGGCATTCACAAGGTGATTGACAGGAGGAACTGTTTGTGGGTGGTAACTGACCATTTACTGGGAGTGTCCGGTAAAAATGCATGATTTCTCAAGTGTTTTCAGGGAGTGTGCCTGACGTCAGCTCCGACCCCGATCAGCCTGATGTGACTACACTGTAGGAGTAAGTCCTGGACTGTGCACACACTGCACAAAGTGGATTTTAGCAGCCCAGCGTACACATACAGTAGGAGCACACATTTGCATACTGGACAAGCACCACCCCCTCAGCAAAGGGATACAAAGCAGGTAAGCGCCAGGCACGAGAAGTACATTCCCTGCTCTGCATCCCCGCTGCTACACTTGTCCCCCCTGCTCCTGCTGACGGCTGCTGCACCTGTCACACTGTGTGACAGACATAGTCCTCCCCCACTTCACACAGTGGAATTGCTTCAATGCTCCTGCTCGGCAGAAAAGGGAGCGGGGCTTCGCAGCATTTAGGGGCAGAGCTACTCGGACATGCTGCAAGACACAGAAGTGCTGCTTGAAGTTGAAGTTGTGAGGTACCATACCCTCCAACTGTAACTTTTTAGCAGGTACAGTACCTTTTTGTTATGGTCTATACCGATTTTTGGCTCTCCAAACTTCCATTGAAAGTAAAGGAAAATGGGCATGACCACGCCCCCTTTACCATGGCCATGTCCCCTTTCCTAATTTGTACCAATTTTTATGTGTAAAATGGTGGAGAATATGAGGTACTATAGCGGGAGAGGAGGGAACAGATGTTTTTTTTTTGTTTAGTGCTGTATGTGACTCTATTTGTGTGTGTGTGTTTATGAGGGGGAGGGAGTAGTGTGACACAGAGCCTACCCCCTCTCTCTGGTGCCATTCTTCCCCCTTCCCCCTGCTGCTACCTACCAGTCACCCAGCACCCACACCCTGCCAAAGAGGGAGATAGAGAGAAAGGATGAGATTGGGGGGATCCTGCAGCTTATTAACATCCCTGTCAGGGGCCTAAAGATGCATACACACCAACCAATATATCGGCTGTTCTCTTGAATGGCCGATATATAGTGCGGGTCCGTCGGCCAGTGTATACGAGCAATATCTCTGTGAACTCCGTCGTTCACAGACATATCGCAAAGGCCCTGCTGCACAGCCAAAGGCCAATATATTGTTAGATATATTGGCACATCGGTGTGTGTGTGTACGGGTGGTCAGCCGACCACCCGTACACAAGCTGCAGCAGCCGGCGGCAGAGCCGGCCCTAACCAATATGATGCCCTAGGCAAGATTTTGGCTGGTGCCCCCTAGCACCACTGCTGGTTCCGCCTCTGACCTTGCACCTCTTTCTCAAGTGTTTGTACCCCATATATTTTAAATAGGAACAGTTCGCACATTTGGCGCACTGCCCAAAATGGGGTGAGTTTTTACTGGCAAGGGGCATGGCCACACAATAGTAACCCCAATTCCAATTATGCCACAGTACTGCAACTTTATTCACATTTGATCATGCGATAGTGTCCATAATTCATATTACATCCCACAGTAGTATCACTTTACCTTATAAACGTTACTCCTCACACTAGAGCCCCTTATTCACATTACATCACACTGAATTGCTCCTTATTCACATTACACCACACCCTATTGCTCTTTATTCACATTAGACGACACAGTAGTGCCCTTTCTACACACAATGCCACATAGTAGAGCACCTTATACACATAATGCCACACAGTAATGCCCCTTACACATATGAGACACATTATTAATGTCCTTATAAACATAATGCGCCGTACACATTATGACAACCTTTATTAATGCCCTTTTACACATAATGTCCCTTACACATTTGCTGCACATCATTAGTGCCCCTATACACATAATGATACACATACAGTAGTACCCTGTTACACATATGCCGCACATTATTAATGCCCTTATACACATAATGACACACATAGTGCCCCTTACACATATGTTGCACATTATTAATGCATTTTTGCATGACACACATAATGCTCCTTACACATATTCCGAACACTACTGCACAACCAACCCACTCACATGCACACAGCACTCACACTGCCACATATCTGTGACCTCTGCCTCTGCTTGGATACAGATGTGTCCTCATAAATCTTGCCTCAATGCTAACGTCGGGCACATTTTTTAAATAAAAATGCATCTTATTTGCATTGTTATGTGGCTAGGATGCACAAGCAGCTTCTGCTGATTAAACTGATATGCAGCATGCCTATATACTGTGTGAGACTGTGGCTGTATCTGCATATGAAATGCTACATACAGAATATAGGCATGTCGCATATCATTTTAATCAGCAGAAGATGCTGATGCCCCTAGGCATATCAAATGCCCTAGGCAATTGCCTAGTTTGCCTATGCCTATGGCCGGCTCTGGCCAGCGGTGACTGACAGCTGACCTGGGCAGGCAGGTGTAAATGCCCACCTAGTTCATGACATCAGTCCCCGATGCATCGGGCACACTGCACGATCCTGGTTTAGGTATACCTGCAGATCAATTGATCTGCAGATATATTTGTAGGTGTGTACCCAGCATAAGGATAAAATCCATGGCTGCCAGTCCTCATTTCACTGCTCAGGGCAGAGAAATCAGCACTTGCTGCTGGATACAGGGAGGGTTACACTTGTGTGTAGCCTTTTCCATATTTGGTACCATCCTGCTATAGACAACACTCAGGCTATGCCTGTTCTATACCACCCTGGTTACCTCTATAGTGATATTACCGTCTCTCCTCAGCCTGTCTCTGGTAACCCATTCAGCGTGATGTGGTCAAGATGCCGCCTGTAGGGATCCCAGCAGTTGAAATGCCAACATCAGGATCCCGACACCCTTCAGAATCCCCACGCCGGAACTCCTAAAGGTAGGAGACCGACACCTGAATCCCGGGAGGCGGCATCTCCACCGTAAGTATACATGGCAATTTAGGTTTAGGGCTGGGAGAGAGGTATTGGGTTTAGAATCCAGGCAGGGGGTTAGTATTAGGCACCCCTGGGGAGGGTTAGGATCAGGCTGCGGGGGAGGGTAATTTAGGTTTAGGCAGCAGGGACAGGGAGATAGGATTAGGCAACTCTTGGTGGTGGTTAGCATTAGGCACTAAGGGGGAGGTTAGGGTTAATGTGGGCACAGTAGTGCAGGTTCAATCTAGGTGCCTGAGGCGAAATACATGATGGTGTGCCCCCCTATACACCCTCCCCGTTTGCACACATCCACATATACACAAAGCCACAAACACATGGCCACATATACAAACACAGCCACACACAACTACATATACACACACAATCTCATATACACAGACAGCCACATATGGACACATATAGACACATATACAGTGTATAGTCACATATACTGCACACGGACAGCCAGATACAGTAAACACACATATACACCAGGGACGTGCGATAAGGTAACTGGCTCAGGCAGAGTCGGCCATAGGCATAGGCAAACTAGGCAAATGCCTAGGGCATTTGGTATGCCTAGGGGCATCAGCAGCTTCTGCTGATTAAAATGATATGCAGCATGCCTATATTCTGTGTGTAGCATTTCATATGCAAATACAGTCACAGTCTCACACAGTGTATAGGCATGATGCATGTCATTTTAAAAAGCAGAAGCTGCTTGTGCATCCTAGCCACATGCAAATAAGTTGCATTTTCATCAAGAAAAGTCACCCGACATTAGCATTGAGACAAGATCTATGAGGACACATCTGTATCCAAGCAGAGTCAGGGGTCACAGTGTTAGCAGCTGTGTGAGTGCTGTTTGTGAGTGGGTTGATTGTGCAGTAGTGTTCGGCATATGTGTAAGGGGCACTATGTGTGTCATTATGTGTATAAGTGCATTAATAATGTGCGGCATACGTGTAAGGGACATTATGTGTGTCATTATTATGTGTATAAGGACATTAATAATGTGCGGAATATGTGTAAGGGACATTATGTGTATAAGGGCATTAATAAAGGTTGTCATAATGTGTAAGGCGCATTATATTTATAAGGACATTAATAATGTGTGTCATATGTGTAATGGGCATAACTGTGTAGTATTATGTGTATAAATGCATTACTAATGTGTGGCATTATGTGAAAAAGGTGCTCTACTGTGTGGCGTAATGTACAAAAAGAGCACTACTGTGTGGTGTAATGTGAATAAAGAGCAATTCAGTGTGGTGTAATGTGAAAAAGGGGAACTACTGTGAGGAGTATATAAGGTATAGTGGTACTACTGTGTGATATAATGTGAATTAGGGACACTATCACATGATAAAATATGAATAAAGTTGTAGTACTTTGTTGCTTAATTTTAATTAGGGGTACTATTGTGTGGCCATTCCCCTTGCCAGCAAAAACACACCCCTTTTTGGGCTGTGCTCCGACTGTTCTTATTTAAAATATAGAGGGTAGGATACTCAAAATAAGGACTGTTATGAGTGAGGGGTGATGGTGCTGGGAAAGGGGTGTACTGTCAGAGGCGGAACTAGTGGTGGTGCTAGGGGGCACAAGCCAAAATCTTACCTAGGGCATCATATTGGTTAGGGCCGGCTCTGGGCTCAGGAGGCACTAGTTTAGTACCAGAGCCAGATTTCCACAAAATATATGAGGCTCCGCCTCACCTGGTCAAACGTCACTGCATCCAATAGTGCATGATGTCATAGCGTGTGTGTGTGTGTGTGTGTGTGTGTAGTGTGAGCAGTAGGGAGGCAGTGTGTGTGTGGGGGAGCAATGACATGTGATAGGGCATAAGTTTTGATGGGGTAGTCAGCTGGAGGACCAGTAAGGTGTGAATGGGGCAGTGTGACCTGTGGGGGCAGTGAGGTGTGAAGAGAGCACTGTGAGCTGTGGAAGTGGGGAGGGAAGTGAGATATGAAGGGAACTGACAAGGAGAGAGCTAAGAAAGGGGTAATAAGAAGACTAGGAAGTGGCAATCAGGGAGGTGAGAGTAAGAGATGTTGTTGTTGTTGTTGTTTTTTTAGAGGGGGTCGGCCAAAAATGTTATTCCTACGGGCGGCCTGACCCCTAAATCCACCTCTGACATTGGACATTATGTGTATAAGTGCACTACTACTGTGGGCAATTTGTGTATAAGCGGCACTACTACTGGGTGCAATATGTGTATAAGCCGCACTACTACTGGGTGCAATATGTGTATAAGCGACACTACTACTGGGTGCAGTATGTATATAAGCAGCACTACTACATGCGGGGTAATGTGAATAAGATTGTGCTACTTTGTGGTGTAATTTGAAATGGTACTATTGTGTGGCCATGCCCATCCCAGAGTATGAATGGGAGGGTTAGGGGGTAGTGGAGGAGGGTTTGGATACTGTACCTCGCCCTGTTGGGTTTTCTGCAATCAGGATGCCGATGTCTGTCACTTGACTGCTGGAATCCTGACCACTGGTCACGTGAACCGAAGCCATTGGTACACATTGTACAATACAGTACAGCAGAGTTCTGTAGATTACAATACCAGGCTCCCCCATCTCCTACTGCTCCTCTGCCTCCGTATCAATAACGAGGCGGTCTGTGTGTAAAAGATAACAAGTGTTGTAAAATTAAAAAAATTACAGTAATACTGTAGGAAACTAGTGTGTCTATAATAATAATGATTATCACTTCCAGAGCTTCCCAGTTCCTGCTCCTGGATTGGTGGGCCATGCTCCTGGGTGGGTGCAGCACGTGGTACTGTGGGGAAATAATACTGTAACATAAGCTATAGTACAATGAAATACAGTAGTGTAAATAATGCATAAAAATAAATCATAAAATATCATAAGATATGCCGGCATTCAGGATGCCGGAGCACAGTATCCCAATGATGGCATCCCGAATGTGAAAATACCAACAGGGGTTAAGTACTGTATAGTACCCAGTGCTGAAAGTAGAGATGAGCGCCGGAAATTTTTCGGGTTTTGTGTTTTGGTTTTGGGTTCGGTTCCGCGGCCGTGTTTTGGGTTCGACCGCGTTTTGGCAAAACCTCACCGAATTTTTTTTGTCGGATTCGGGTGTGTTTTGGATTCGGGTGTTTTTTTCCAAAAAACCTAAAAAACAGCTTAAATCATAGAATTTGGCGGTCATTTTGATCCCAAAGTATTATTAACCTCAAAAACCATAATTTCCACTCATTTTCAGTCTATTCTGAATACCTCACACCTCACAATATTATTTTTAGTCCTAAAATTTGCACCGAGGTCGCTGTGTGAGTAAGATAAGCGACCCTAGTGGCCGACACAAACACCGGGCCCATCTAGGAGTGGCACTGCAGTGTCACGCAGGATGGCCCTTCCAAAAAACCCTCCCCAAACAGCACATGACGCAAAGAAAAAAAGAGGCGCAATGAGGTAGCTGTGTGAGTAAGATTAGCGACCCTAGTGGCCGACACAAACACCGGGCCCATCTAGGAGTGGCACTGCAGTGTCACGCAGGATGTCCCTTCCAAAAAACCCTCCCCAAACAGCACATGACGCAAAGAAAAAAAGAGGCGCAATGAGGTAGCTGTGTGAGTAAGATAAGCGACCCTAGTGGCCGACACAAACACCGGGCCCATCTAGGAGTGTCAATGCAGTGTCACGCAGGATGTCCCTTCCAAAAAACCCTCCCCAAACAGCACATGACGCAAAGAAAAAAAGAGGCGCAATGAGGTAGCTGTGTGAGTAAGATAAGCGACCCTAGTGGCCGACACAAACACCGGGCCCATCTAGGAGTGGCACTGCAGTGTCACGCAGGATGTCCCTTCCAAAAAACCCTCCCCAAACAGCACATGACGCAAAGAAAAAGAAAAGAAAAAAGAGGTGCAAGATGGAATTGTCCTTGGGCCCTCCCACCCACCCTTATGTTGTATAAACAGGACATGCACACTTTAACCAACCCATCATTTCAGTGACAGGGTCTGCCACACGACTGTGACTGATATGACGGGTTGGTTTGGACCCCCACCAAAAAAGAAGCAATTAATCTCTCCTTGCACAAACTGGCTCTACAGAGGCAAGATGTCCACCTCATCATCATCCTCCGATATATCACCGTGTACATCCCCCTCCTCACAGATTATCAATTCGTCCCCACTGGAATCCACCATCTCAGCTCCCTGTGTACTTTGTGGAGGCAATTGCTGCTGGTCAATGTCTCCACGGAGGAATTGATTATAATTCATTTTAATGAACATCATCTTCTCCACATTTTCTGGATGTAACCTCGTACGCCGATTGCTGACAAGGTGAGCGGCGGCACTAAACACTCTTTCGGAGTACACACTTGTGGGAGGGCAACTTAGGTAGAATAAAGCCAGTTTGTGCAAGGGCCTCCAAATTGCCTCTTTTTCCTGCCAGTATAAGTACGGACTGTGTGACGTGCCTACTTGGATGCGGTCACTCATATAATCCTCCACCATTCTTTCAATGGGGAGAGAATCATATGCAGTGACAGTAGACGACATGTCCGTAATCGTTGTCAGGTCCTTCAGTCCGGACCAGATGTCAGCATCAGCAGTCGCTCCAGACTGCCCTGCATCACCGCCAGCGGGTGGGCTCGGAATTCTGAGCCTTTTCCTCGCACCCCCAGTTGCGGGAGAATGTGAAGGAGGAGATGTTGTTGACAGGTCGCGTTCCGCTTGACTTGACAATTTACTCACCAGCAGGTGTTTGAACCCCAGCAGACTTGTGTCTGCCGGAAAGAGAGATCCAAGGTAGGCTTTAAATCTAGGATCGAGCACGGTGGCCAAAATGTAGTGCTCTGATTTCAACAGATTGACCACCCGTGAATCCTTGCTAAGCGAATTAAGGGCTCCATCCACAAGTCCCACATGCCTAGCAGAATCGCTCCGTGTTAGCTCCTCCTTCAATGTCTCCAGCTTCTTCTGCAAAAGCCTGATGAGGGGAATGACCTGACTCAGGCTGGCAGTGTCTGAACTGACTTCACGTGTGGCAAGTTCAAAGGGCATCAGAACCTTGCACAACGTTGAAATCATTCTCCACTGCGCTTGAGACAGGTGCATCCCACCTCCTATATCGTGCTCAATTGTATAGGCTTGAATGGCCTTTTGCTGCTCCTCCAACCTCTGAAGCATATACAGGGTTGAATTCCACCTCGTTACCACTTCTTGCTTCAGATGATGGCAGGGCAGGTTCAGTAGTTTTTGGTGGTGCTCCAGTTTTCTGTACGTGGTGCCTGTACGCCGAAAGTGTCCCGCAATTCTTCTGGCCACCGACAGCATCTCTTGCACGCCCCTGTCGTTTTTTAAAAAATTCTGCACCACCAAATTCAAGGTATGTGCAAAACATGGGACGTGCTGGAATTGGCCCAGATTTAATGCACACACAATATTGCTGGCGTTGTCCGATGCCACAAATCCACAGGAGAGTCCAATTGGGGTAAGCCATTCCGCGATGATCTTCCTCAGTTGCCGTAAGAGGTTTTCAGCTGTGTGCGTATTCTGGAAACCGGTGATACAAAGCGTAGCCTGCCTAGGAAAGAGTTGGCGTTTGCGAGATGCTGCTACTGGTGCCGCCGCTGCTGTTTTTGCGGCGGGAGTCCATACATCTACCCAGTGGGCTGTCACAGTCATATAGTCCTGACCCTGCCCTGCTCCACTTGTCCACATGTCCATGGTTAAGTGGACATTGGGTACAGCTGCATTTTTTAGGACACTGGTGACTCTTTTTCTGAGGTCTGTGTACATTTTCGGTATCGCCTGCCTAGAGAAATGGAACCTAGATGGTATTTGGTACCGGGGACACAGTACCTCCAACAAGTCTCTAGTTGGCTCTGCAGTAATGATGGATACCGGAACCACGTTTCTCACCACCCAGGATGTCAAGGCCTCAGTTATCCGCTTTGCAGTAGGATGACTGCTGTGATATTTCATCTTCCTCGCAAAGGACTGTTGGACAGTCAATTGCTTGGTGGAAGTAGTAAAAGTGGTCTTACGACTTCCCCTCTGGGATGACCATCGACTCCCAGCAGCAACAACAGCAGCGCCAGCAGCAGTAGGCGTTACACGCAAGGATGCATCGGAGGAATCCCAGGCAGGAGAGGACTCGTCAGAATTGCCAGTGACATGGCCTGCAGGACTATTGGCATTCCTGGGGAAGGAGGAAATTGACACTGAGGGAGTTGGTGGGGTGGTTTGCGTGAGCTTGGTTACAAGAGGAAGGGATTTACTGGTCAGTGGACTGCTTCCGCTGTCGGCCCAAGTTTTTGAACTTGTCACTGACTTATTATGAATGCGCTGCAGGTGACGTATAAGGGAGGATGTTCCGAGGTGGTTAACGTCCTTACCCCTACTTATTACAGCTTGACAAAGGGAACACACGGCTTGACACCTGTTGTCCGCATTTCTGGTGAAATACTTCCACACCGAAGAGCTGATTTTTTTGGTATTTTCACCAGGCATGTCAACGGCCATATTCCTACCACGGACAACAGGTGTCTCCCCGGGTGCCTGACTTAAACAAACCACCTCACCATCAGAATCCTCCTGGTCAATTTCCTCCCCAGCGCCAGCAACACCCATATCCTCCTCATCCTGGTGTACTTCAACACTGACATCTTCAATCTGACTATCAGGAACTGGACTGCGGGTGCTCCTTCCATCACTTGCAGGGGGCGTGCAAATGGTGGAAGGCGCATGCTCTTCACGTCCAGTGTTGGGAAGGTCAGGCATCGCAACCGACACAATTGGAGTCGGACTCTCCTTGTGGATTTGGGATTTCGAAGAACGCACAGTTCTTTGCGGTGCTACTGCTTTTGCCAGCTTTAGTCTTTTCATTTTTCTAGCGAGAGGCTGAATGCTTCCATCCTCATGTGAAGCTGAACCACTAGCCATGAACATAGGCCAGGGCCTCAGCCGTTCCTTGCCACTCCGTGTGGTAAATGGCATATTGGCAAGTTTACGCTTCTCCTCCGACAATTTTATTTTAGGTTTTGGAGTCCTTTTTTTACTGATATTTGGTGTTTTGGATTTGACATGCTCTGTACTATGACATTGGGCATCGGCCTTGGCAGACGACGTTGCTGGCATTTCATCGTCTCGGCCATGACTAGTGGCAGCAGCTTCAGCACGAGGTGGAAGTGGATCTTGATCTTTCCCTAATTTTGGAACCTCAACATTTTTGTTCTCCATATTTTAATAGGCACAACTAAAAGGCACCTCAGGTAAACAATGGAGATGGATGGATTGGATACTAGTATACAATTATGGACGGGCTGCCGAGTGCCGACACAGAGGTAGCCACAGCCGTGAACTACCGCACTGTACTGTGTCTGCTGCTAATATATAGACTGGTTGATAAAGAGATAGTATACTCGTAACTAGTATGTATGTATAAAGAAAGAAAAAAAAACCACGGTTAGGTGGTATATACAATTATGGACGGGCTGCCGAGTGCCGACACAGAGGTAGCCACAGCCGTGAACTACCGCACTGTACTGTGTCTGCTGCTAATAAAGACTGGTTGATAAAGAGATAGTATACTCGTAACTAGTATGTATGTATAAAGAAAGAAAAAAAAACCACGGTTAGGTGGTATATACAATTATGGACGGGCTGCCGAGTGCCGACACAGAGGTAGCCACAGCCGTGAACTACCGCACTGTACTGTGTCTGCTGCTAATATATAGACTGGTTGATAAAGAGATAGTATACTCGTAACTAGTATGTATGTGTAAAGAAAGAAAAAAAAACCACGGTTAGGTGGTATATACAATTATGGATGGGCTGCCGAGTGCCGACACAGAGGTAGCCACAGCCGTGAACTACCGCACTGTACTGTGTCTGCTGCTAATATATAGACTGGTTGATAAAGAGATAGTATACTCGTAACTAGTATGTATGTATAAAGAAAGAAAAAAAAACCACGGTTAGGTGGTATATACAATCATGGACGGGCTGCCGAGTGCCGACACAGAGGTAGCCACAGCCGTGAACTACCGCACTGTACTGTGTCTGCTGCTAATATAAACTGGTTGATAAAGAGATAGTATACTCGTAACTAGTATGTATGTATAAAGAAAGAAAAAAAAACCACGGTTAGGTGGTATATACAATTATGGACGGGCTGCCGAGTGCCGACACAGAGGTAGCCACAGCCGTGAACTACCGCACTGTACTGTGTCTGCTGCTAATATAGACTGGTTGATAAAGAGATAGTATACTCGTAACTAGTATGACTATAAAGAAAGAAAAAAAAACCACGGTTAGGTGGTATATACAATTATGGACGGGCTGCCGAGTGCCGACACAGAGGTAGCCACAGCCGTGAACTACCGCACTGTACTGTGTCTGCTGCTAATATAGACTGGTTGATAAAGAGATAGTATACTCGTAACTAGTATGTATGTATAAAGAAAGAAAAAAAAACCACGGTTAGGTGGTATATACAATTATGGACGGGCTGCCGAGTGCCGACACAGAGGTAGCCACAGCCGTGAACTACCGCACTGTACTGTGTCTGCTGCTAATATATAGACTGGTTGATAAAGAGATAGTATACTCGTAACTAGTATGTATGTATAAAGAAAGAAAAAAAAACCACGGTTAGGTGGTATATACAATTATGGACGGGCTGCCGAGTGCCGACACAGAGGTAGCCACAGCCGTGAACTACCGCACTGTACTGTGTCTGCTGCTAATATATAGACTGGTTGATAAAGAGATAGTATACTCGTAACTAGTATGTATGTATAAAGAAAGAAAAAAAAACCACGGTTAGGTGGTATATACAATTATGGACGGGCTGCCGAGTGCCGACACAGAGGTAGCCACAGCCGTGAACTACCGCACTGTACTGTGTCTGCTGCTAATATAGACTGGTTGATAAAGAGATAGTATACTCGTAACTAGTATTTATGTATAAAGAAAGAAAAAAAAACCACGGTTAGGTGGTATATACAATTATGGACGGGCTGCCGAGTGCCGACACAGAGGTAGCCACAGCCGTGAACTACCGCACTGTACTGTGTCTGCTGCTAATATATAGACTGGTTGATAAAGAGATAGTATACTCGTAACTAGAGATGAGCGCCTGAAATTTTTCGGGTTTTGTGTTTTGGTTTTGGGTTCGGTTCCGCGGCCGTGTTTTGGGTTCGAACGCGTTTTGGCAAAACCTCACCGAATTTTTTTTGTCGGATTCGGGTGTGTTTTGGATTCGGGTGTTTTTTTCCAAAACCACTAAAAAACAGCTTAAATCATAGAATTTGGGGGTCATTTTGATCCCAAAGTATTATTAACCTCAAAAACCATAATTTACACTCATTTTCAGTCTATTCTGAATACCTCACACCTCACAATATTATTTTTAGTCCTAAAATTTGCACCGAGGTCGCTGTGTGAGTAAGATAAGCGACCCTAGTGGCCGACACAAACACCGGGCCCATCTAGGAGTGGCACTGCAGTGTCACGCAGGAAGTCCCTTCCAAAAAACCCTCCCCAAACAGCACATGACGCAAAGAAAAAAAGAGGCGCAATGAGGTAGCTGTGTGAGTAAGATTAGCGACCCTAGTGGCCGACACAAACACCGGGCCCATCTAGGAGTGGCACTGCAGTGTCACGCAGGATGGCCCTTCCAAAAAACCCTCCCCAAACAGCACATGACGCAAAGAAAAAAAGAGGCGCAATGAGGTAGCTGTGTGAGTAAGATTAGCGACCCTAGTGGCCGACACAAACACCGGGCCCATCTAGGAGTGGCACTGCAGTGTCACGCAGGATGGCCCTTCCAAAAAACCCTCCCCAAACAGCACATGACGCAAAGAAAAAAAGAGGCGCAATGAGGTAGCTGACTGTATGAGTAAGATTAGCGACCCTAGTGGCCGACACAAACACCGGGCCCATCTAGGAGTGGCACTGCAGTGTCACGCAGGATGTCCCTTCCAAAAAACCCTCCCCAAACAGCACATGACGCAAAGAAAAAAAGAGGCGCAATGAGGTAGCTGTGTGAGTAAGATTAGCGACCCTAGTGGCCGACACAAACACCGGGCCCATCTAGGAGTGGCACTGCAGTGTCACGCAGGATGTCCCTTCCAAAAAACCCTCCCCAAACAGCATATGACGCAAAGAAAAAAAGAGGCGCAATGAGGTAGCTGACTGTGTGAGTAAGATTAGCGACCCTAGTGGCCGACACAAACACCGGGCCCATCTAGGAGTGGCACTGCAGTGTCACGCAGGATGTCCCTTCCAAAAAACCCTCCCCAAACAGCACATGACGCAAAGAAAAAAAGAGGCGCAATGAGGTAGCTGACTGTGTGAGTAAGATTAGCGACCCTAGTGGCCGACACAAACACCGGGCCCATCTAGGAGTGGCACTGCAGTGTCACGCAGGATGTCCCTTCCAAAAAACCCTCCCCAATCAGCACATGATGCAAAGAAAAAGAAAAGAAAAAAGAGGTGCAAGATGGAATTGTCCTTGGGCCCTCCCACCCACCCTTATGTTGTATAAACAAAACAGGACATGCACACTTTAACCAACCCATCATTTCAGTGACAGGGTCTGCCACACGACTGTGACTGATATGACGGGTTGGTTTGGACCCCCCCCAAAAAAGAAGCAATTAATCTCTCCTTGCACAAACTGGCTCTACAGAGGCAAGATGTCCACCTCATCTTCACCCTCCGATATATCACCGTGTACATCCCCCTCCTCACAGATTATCAATTCGTCCCCACTGGAATCCACCATCTCAGCTCCCTGTGTACTTTGTGGAGGCAATTGCTGCTGGTCAATGTCTCCGCGGAGGAATTGATTATAATTCATTTTAATGAACATCATCTTCTCCACATTTTCTGGATGTAACCTCGTACGCCGATTGCTGACAAGGTGAGCGGCGGCACTAAACACTCTTTCGGAGTACACACTTGTGGGAGGGCAACTTAGGTAGAATAAAGCCAGTTTGTGCAAGGGCCTCCAAATTGCCTCTTTTTCCTGCCAGTATAAGTACGGACTGTGTGACGTGCCTACTTGGATGCGGTCACTCATATAATCCTCCACCATTCTATCAATGTTGAGAGAATCATATGCAGTGACAGTAGACGACATGTCCGTAATCGTTGTCAGGTCCTTCAGTCCGGACCAGATGTCAGCATAAGCAGTCGCTCCAGACTGCCCTGCATCACCGCCAGCGGGTGGGCTCGGAATTCTGAGCCTTTTCCTCGCACCCCCAGTTGCGGGAGAATGTGAAGGAGGAGATGTTGACAGGTCGCGTTCCGCTTGACTTGACAATTTTGTCACCAGCAGGTCTTTCAACCCCAGCAGACCTGTGTCTGCCGGAAAGAGAGATCCAAGGTAGGCTTTAAATCTAGGATCGAGCACGGTGGCCAAAATGTAGTGCTCTGATTTCAACAGATTGACCACCCGTGAATCCTTGTTAAGCGAATTAAGGGCTGCATCCACAAGTCCCACATGCCTAGCGGAATCGCTCCCTTTTAGCTCCTTCTTCAATGCCTCCAGCTTCTTCTGCAAAAGCCTGATGAGGGGAATGACCTGACTCAGGCTGGCAGTGTCTGAACTGACTTCACGTGTGGCAAGTTCAAAGGGCATCAGAACCTTGCACAACGTTGAAATCATTCTCCACTGCACTTGAGACAGGTGCATTCCACCTACTATATCGTGCTCAATTGTATAGGCTTGAATGGCCTTTTGCTGCTCCTCCAACCTCTGAAGCATATAGAGGGTTGAATTCCACCTCGTTACCACTTCTTGCTTCAGATGATGGCAGGGCAGGTTCAGTAGTTTTTGGTGGTGCTCCAGTCTTCTGTACGTGGTGCCTGTACGCCGAAAGTGTCCCGCAATTTTTCTGGCCACCGACAGCATCTCTTGCACGCCCCTGTCGTTTTTTAAAAAATTCTGCACCACCAAATTCAAGGTATGTGCAAAACATGGGACGTGCTGGAATTTGCCCATATTTAATGCACACACAATATTGCTGGCGTTGTCCGATGCCACAAATCCACAGGAGAGTCCAATTGGGGTAAGCCATTCCGCGATGATCTTCCTCAGTTGCCGTAAGAGGTTTTCAGCTGTGTGCGTATTCTGGAAAGCGGTGATACAAAGCGTAGCCTGCCTAGGAAAGAGTTGGCGTTTGCGAGATGCTGCTACTGGTGCCGCCGCTGCTGTTCTTGCGGCGGGAGTCCATACATCTACCCAGTGGGCTGTCACAGTCATATAGTCCTGACACAGTCATATAGTCCTGACCCTGCCCTGCTCCACTTGTCCACATGTCCGTGGTTAAGTGGACATTGGGTACAACTGCATTTTTTAGGACACTGGTGAGTCTTTTTCTGACGTCCGTGTACATTCTCGGTATCGCCTGCCTAGAGAAGTGGAACCTAGATGGTATTTGGTAACGGGGGCACACTGCCTCAATAAATTGTCTAGTTCCCTGTGAACTAACGGCGGATACCGGACGCACGTCTAACACCAACATAGTTGTCAAGGACTCAGTTATCCGCTTTGCAGTAGGATGACTGCTGTGATATTTCATCTTCCTCGCAAAGGACTGTTGAACAGTCAATTGCTTACTGGAAGTAGTACAAGTGGGCTTACGACTTCCCCTCTGGGATGACCATCGACTCCCAGCGGCAACAACAGCAGCGCCAGCAGCAGTAGGCGTTACACGCAAGGATGCATCGGAGGAATCCCAGGCAGGAGAGGACTCGTCAGAATTGCCAGTGACATGGCCTGCAGGACTATTGGCATTCCTGGGGAAGGAGGAAATTGACACTGAGGGAGTTGGTGGGGTGGTTTGCGTGAGCTTGGTTACAAGAGGAAGGGATTTACTGGTCAGTGGACTGCTTCCGCTGTCACCCAAAGTTTTTGAACTTGTCACTGACTTATTATGAATGCGCTGCAGGTGACGTATAAGGGAGGATGTTCCGAGGTGGTTAACGTCCTTACCCCTACTTATTACAGCTTGACAAAGGGAACACACGGCTTGACACCTGTTGTCCGCATTTCTGGTGAAATACCTCCACACCGAAGAGCTGATTTTTTTGGTATTTTCACCTGGCATGTCAACGGCCATATTCCTCCCACGGACAACAGGTGTCTCCCCGGGTGCCTGACTTAAACAAACCACCTCACCATCAGAATCCTCCTGGTCAATTTCCTCCCCAGCGCCAGCAACACCCATATCCTCCTCATCCTGGTGTACTTCAACACTGACATCTTCAATCTGACTATCAGGAACTGGACTGCGGGTGCTCCTTCCAGCACTTGCAGGGGGCGTGCAAATGGTGGAAGGCGCATGCTCTTCACGTCCAGTGTTGGGAAGGTCAGGCATCGCAACCGACACAATTGGACTCTCCTTGTGGATTTGGGATTTCAAAGAACGCACAGTTCTTTGCGGTGCTTTTGCCAGCTTGAGTCTTTTCAGTTTTCTAGCGAGAGGCTGAGTGCTTCCATCCTCATGTGAAGCTGAACCACTAGCCATGAACATAGGCCAGGGCCTCAGCCGTTCCTTGCCACTCCGTGTGGTAAATGGCATATTGGCAAGTTTACGCTTCTCCTCCGACAATTTTATTTTAGGTTTTGGAGTCCTTTTTTTACTGATATTTGGTGTTTTGGTTTTGACATGCTCTGTACTATGCCATTGGGCATCGGCCTTGGCAGACGACGTTGCTGGCATTTCATCGTCTCGGCCATGACTAGTGGCAGCAGCTTCAGCACGAGGTGGAAGTGGATCTTGATCTTTCCCTAATTTTGGAACCTCAACATTTTTGTTCTCCATATTTTAATAGGCACAACTAAAAGGCACCTCAGGTAAACAATGGAGATGGATGGATTGGATACTAGTATACAATTATGGACGGGCTGCCGAGTGCCGACACAGAGGTAGCCACAGCCGTGAACTACCGCACTGTACTGTGTCTGCTGCTAATATATAGACTGGTTGATAAAGAGATAGTATACTCGTAACTAGTATGTATGTATAAAGAAAGAAAAAAAAACCACGGTTAGGTGGTATATACAATTATGGACGGGCTGCCGAGTGCCGACACAGAGGTAGCCACAGCCGTGAACTACCGCACTGTACTGTGTCTGCTGCTAATATATAGACTGGTTGATAAAGAGATAGTATACTCGTAACTAGTATGTATGTATAAAGAAAGAAAAAAAAACCACGGTTAGGTGATATATACAATTATGGACGGGCTGCCGAGTGCCGACACAGAGGTAGCCACAGCCGTGAACTACCGCACTGTACTGTGTCTGCTGCTAATATATAGACTGGTTGATAAAGAGATAGTATACTCGTAACTAGTATGTATGTATAAAGAAAGAAAAAAAAACCACGGTTAGGTGGTATATACAATTATGGACGGGCTGCCGAGTGCCGACACAGAGGTAGCCACAGCCGTGAACTACCGCACTGTACTGTGTCTGCTGCTAATATATAGACTGGTTGATAAAGAGATAGTATACTCGTAACTAGTATGTATGTATAAAGAAAGAAAAAAAAACCACGGTTAGGTGGTATATACAATTATGGACGGGCTGCCGAGTGCCGACACAGAGGTAGCCACAGCCGTGAACTACCGCACTGTACTGTGTCTGCTGCTAATATATAGACTGGTTGATAAAGAGATAGTATACTCGTAACTAGTATGTATGTATAAAGAAAGAAAAAAAAACCACGGTTAGGTGGTATATACAATTATGGACGGGCTGCCGAGTGCCGACACAGAGGTAGCCACAGCCGTGAACTACCGCACTGTACTGTGTCTGCTGCTAATATATAGACTGGTTGATAAAGAGATAGTATACTCGTAACTAGTATGTATGTATAAAGAAAGAAAAAAAAAACACGGTTAGGTGGTATATACAATTATGGACGGGCTGCCGAGTGCCGACACAGAGGTAGCCACAGCCGTGAACTACCGCACTGTACTGTGTCTGCTGCTAATATATAGACTGGTTGATAAAGAGATAGTATACTCGTAACTAGTATGTATGTATAAAGAAAGAAAAAAAAACCACGGTTAGGTGGTATATACAATTATGGACGGGCTGCCGAGTGCCGACACAGAGGTAGCCACAGCCGTGAACTACCGCACTGTACTGTGTCTGCTGCTAATATATAGACTGGTTGATAAAGAGATAGTATACTCGTAACTAGTATGTATGTATAAAGAAAGAAAAAAAAACCACGGTTAGGTGGTATATACAATTATGGACGGGCTGCCGAGTGCCGACACAGAGGTAGCCACAGCCGTGAACTACCGCACTGTACTGTGTCTGCTGCTAATATATAGACTGGTTGATAAAGAGATAGTATACTCGTAACTAGTATGTATGTATAAAGAAAGAAAAAAAAACCACGGTTAGGTGGTATATACAATTATGGACGGGCTGCCGAGTGCCGACACAGAGGTAGCCACAGCCGTGAACTACCGCACTGTACTGTGTCTGCTGCTAATATATAGACTGGTTGATAAAGAGATAGTATACTCGTAACTAGTATGTATGTATAAAGAAAGAAAAAAAAACCACGGTTAGGTGGTATATACAATTATGGACGGGCTGCCGAGTGCCGACACAGAGGTAGCCACAGCCGTGAACTACCGCACTGTACTGTGTCTGCTGCTAATATATAGACTGGTTGATAAAGAGATAGTATACTCGTAACTAGTATGTATGTATAAAGAAAGAAAAAAAAACCACGGTTAGGTGGTATATACAATTATGGACGGGCTGCCGAGTGCCGACACAGAGGTAGCCACAGCCGTGAACTACCGCACTGTACTGTGTCTGCTGCTAATATATAGACTGGTTGATAAAGAGATAGTATACTCGTAACTAGTATGTATGTATAAAGAAAGAAAAAAAAACCACGGTTAGGTGGTATATACAATTATGGACGGGCTGCCGAGTGCCGACACAGAGGTAGCCACAGCCGTGAACTACCGCACTGTACTGTGTCTGCTGCTAATATATAGACTGGTTGATAAAGAGATAGTATACTCGTAACTAGTATGTATGTATAAAGAAAGAAAAAAAAACCACGGTTAGGTGGTATATACAATTATGGACGGGCTGCCGAGTGCCGACACAGAGGTAGCCACAGCCGTGAACTACCGCACTGTACTGTGTCTGCTGCTAATATATAGACTGGTTGATAAAGAGATAGTATACTCGTAACTAGTATGTATGTATAAAGAAAGAAAAAAAAACCACGGTTAGGTGGTATATACAATTATGGACGGGCTGCCGAGTGCCGACACAGAGGTAGCCACAGCCGTGAACTACCGCACTGTACTGTGTCTGCTGCTAATATATAGACTGGTTGATAAAGAGATAGTATACTCGTAACTAGTATGTATGTATAAAGAAAGAAAAAAAAACCACGGTTAGGTGGTATATACAATTATGGACGGGCTGCCGAGTGCCGACACAGAGGTAGCCACAGCCGTGAACTACCGCACTGTACTGTGTCTGCTGCTAATATATAGACTGGTTGATAAAGAGATAGTATACTCGTAACTAGTATGTATGTATAAAGAAAGAAAAAAAAACCACGGTTAGGTGGTATATACAATTATGGACGGGCTGCCGAGTGCCGACACAGAGGTAGCCACAGCCGTGAACTACCGCACTGTACTGTGTCTGCTGCTAATATATAGACTGGTTGATAAAGAGATAGTATACTCGTAACTAGTATGTATGTATAAAGAAAGAAAAAAAAACCACGGTTAGGTGGTATATACAATTATGGACGGGCTGCCGAGTGCCGACACAGAGGTAGCCACAGCCGTGAACTACCGCACTGTACTGTGTCTGCTGCTAATATAGACTGGTTGATAAAGAGATAGTATACTCGTAACTAGTATTTATGTATAAAGAAAGAAAAAAAAACCACGGTTAGGTGGTATATACAATTATGGACGGGCTGCCGAGTGCCGACACAGAGGTAGCCACAGCCGTGAACTACCGCACTGTACTGTGTCTGCTGCTAATATATAGACTGGTTGATAAAGAGATAGTATACTCGTAACTAGAGATGAGCGCCTGAAATTTTTCGGGTTTTGTGTTTTGGTTTTGGGTTCGGTTCCGCGGCCGTGTTTTGGGTTCGAACGCGTTTTGGCAAAACCTCACCGAATTTTTTTTGTCGGATTCGGGTGTGTTTTGGATTCGGGTGTTTTTTTCCAAAAACACTAAAAAACAGCTTAAATCATAGAATTTGGGGGTCATTTTGATCCCAAAGTATTATTAACCTCAAAAACCATAATTTACACTCATTTTCAGTCTATTCTGAATACCTCACACCTCACAATATTATTTTTAGTCCTAAAATTTGCACCGAGGTCGCTGTGTGAGTAAGATAAGCGACCCTAGTGGCCGACACAAACACCGGGCCCATCTAGGAGTGGCACTGCAGTGTCACGCAGGAAGTCCCTTCCAAAAAACCCTCCCCAAACAGCACATGACGCAAAGAAAAAAAGAGGCGCAATGAGGTAGCTGTGTGAGTAAGATTAGCGACCCTAGTGGCCGACACAAACACCGGGCCCATCTAGGAGTGGCACTGCAGTGTCACGCAGGATGGCCCTTCCAAAAAACCCTCCCCAAACAGCACATGACGCAAAGAAAAAAAGAGGCGCAATGAGGTAGCTGTGTGAGTAAGATTAGCGACCCTAGTGGCCGACACAAACACCGGGCCCATCTAGGAGTGGCACTGCAGTGTCACGCAGGATGGCCCTTCCAAAAAACCCTCCCCAAACAGCACATGACGCAAAGAAAAAAAGAGGCGCAATGAGGTAGCTGACTGTGTGAGTAAGATTAGCGACCCTAGTGGCCGACACAAACACCGGGCCCATCTAGGAGTGGCACTGCAGTGTCACGCAGGATGTCCCTTCCAAAAAACCCTCCCCAAACAGCACATGACGCAAAGAAAAAAAGAGGCGCAATGAGGTAGCTGTGTGAGTAAGATTAGCGACCCTAGTGGCCGACACAAACACCGGGCCCATCTAGGAGTGGCACTGCAGTGTCACGCAGGATGTCCCTTCCAAAAAACCCTCCCCAAACAGCATATGACGCAAAGAAAAAAAGAGGCGCAATGAGGTAGCTGACTGTGTGAGTAAGATTAGCGACCCTAGTGGCCGACACAAACACCGGGCCCATCTAGGAGTGGCACTGCAGTGTCACGCAGGATGTCCCTTCCAAAAAACCCTCCCCAAACAGCACATGACGCAAAGAAAAAAAGAGGCGCAATGAGGTAGCTGACTGTGTGAGTAAGATTAGCGACCCTAGTGGCCGACACAAACACCGGGCCCATCTAGGAGTGGCACTGCAGTGTCACGCAGGATGTCCCTTCCAAAAAACCCTCCCCAATCAGCACATGATGCAAAGAAAAAGAAAAGAAAAAAGAGGTGCAAGATGGAATTGTCCTTGGGCCCTCCCACCCACCCTTATGTTGTATAAACAAAACAGGACATGCACACTTTAACCAACCCATCATTTCAGTGACAGGGTCTGCCACACGACTGTGACTGATATGACGGGTTGGTTTGGACCCCCCCCAAAAAAGAAGCAATTAATCTCTCCTTGCACAAACTGGCTCTACAGAGGCAAGATGTCCACCTCATCTTCACCCTCCGATATATCACCGTGTACATCCCCCTCCTCACAGATTATCAATTCGTCCCCACTGGAATCCACCATCTCAGCTCCCTGTGTACTTTGTGGAGGCAATTGCTGCTGGTCAATGTCTCCGCGGAGGAATTGATTATAATTCATTTTAATGAACATCATCTTCTCCACATTTTCTGGATGTAACCTCGTACGCCGATTGCTGACAAGGTGAGCGGCGGCACTAAACACTCTTTCGGAGTACACACTTGTGGGAGGGCAACTTAGGTAGAATAAAGCCAGTTTGTGCAAGGGCCTCCAAATTGCCTCTTTTTCCTGCCAGTATAAGTACGGACTGTGTGACGTGCCTACTTGGATGCGGTCACTCATATAATCCTCCACCATTCTATCAATGTTGAGAGAATCATATGCAGTGACAGTAGACGACATGTCCGTAATCGTTGTCAGGTCCTTCAGTCCGGACCAGATGTCAGCATCAGCAGTCGCTCCAGACTGCCCTGCATCACCGCCAGCGGGTGGGCTCGGAATTCTGAGCCTTTTCCTCGCACCCCCAGTTGCGGGAGAATGTGAAGGAGGAGATGTTGACAGGTCGCGTTCCGCTTGACTTGACAATTTTGTCACCAGCAGGTCTTTCAACCCCAGCAGACCTGTGTCTGCCGGAAAGAGAGATCCAAGGTAGGCTTTAAATCTAGGATCGAGCACGGTGGCCAAAATGTAGTGCTCTGATTTCAACAGATTGACCACCCGTGAATCCTTGTTAAGCGAATTAAGGGCTGCATCCACAAGTCCCACATGCCTAGCGGAATCGCTCCCTTTTAGCTCCTTCTTCAATGCCTCCAGCTTCTTCTGCAAAAGCCTGATGAGGGGAATGACCTGACTCAGGCTGGCAGTGTCTGAACTGACTTCACGTGTGGCAAGTTCAAAGGGCATCAGAACCTTGCACAACGTTGAAATCATTCTCCACTGCACTTGAGACAGGTGCATTCCACCTACTATATCGTGCTCAATTGTATAGGCTTGAATGGCCTTTTGCTGCTCCTCCAACCTCTGAAGCATATAGAGGGTTGAATTCCACCTCGTTACCACTTCTTGCTTCAGATGATGGCAGGGCAGGTTCAGTAGTTTTTGGTGGTGCTCCAGTCTTCTGTACGTGGTGCCTGTACGCCGAAAGTGTCCCGCAATTTTTCTGGCCACCGACAGCATCTCTTGCACGCCCCTGTCGTTTTTTAAAAAATTCTGCACCACCAAATTCAAGGTATGTGCAAAACATGGGACGTGCTGGAATTTGCCCATATTTAATGCACACACAATATTGCTGGCGTTGTCCGATGCCACAAATCCACAGGAGAGTCCAATTGGGGTAAGCCATTCTGCGATGATCTTCCTCAGTTGCCGTAAGAGGTTTTCAGCTGTGTGCGTATTCTGGAAAGCGGTGATACAAAGCGTAGCCTGCCTAGGAAAGAGTTGGCGTTTGCGAGATGCTGCTACTGGTGCCGCCGCTGCTGTTCTTGCGGCGGGAGTCCATACATCTACCCAGTGGGCTGTCACAGTCATATAGTCCTGACCCTGCCCTGCTCCACTTGTCCACATGTCCGTGGTTAAGTGGACATTGGGTACAACTGCATTTTTTAGGACACTGGTGAGTCTTTTTCTGACGTCCGTGTACATTCTCGGTATCGCCTGCCTAGAGAAGTGGAACCTAGATGGTATTTGGTAACGGGGGCACACTGCCTCAATAAATTGTCTAGTTCCCTGTGAACTAACGGCGGATACCGGACGCACGTCTAACACCAACATAGTTGTCAAGGACTCAGTTATCCGCTTTGCAGTAGGATGACTGCTGTGATATTTCATCTTCCTCGCAAAGGACTGTTGAACAGTCAATTGCTTACTGGAAGTAGTACAAGTGGGCTTACGACTTCCCCTCTGGGATGACCATCGACTCCCAGCGGCAACAACAGCAGCGCCAGCAGCAGTAGGCGTTACACGCAAGGATGCATCGGAGGAATCCCAGGCAGGAGAGGACTCGTCAGAATTGCCAGTGACATGGCCTGCAGGACTATTGGCATTCCTGGGGAAGGAGGAAATTGACACTGAGGGAGTTGGTGGGGTGGTTTGCGTGAGCTTGGTTACAAGAGGAAGGGATTTACTGGTCAGTGGACTGCTTCCGCTGTCACCCAAAGTTTTTGAACTTGTCACTGACTTATTATGAATGCGCTGCAGGTGACGTATAAGGGAGGATGTTCCGAGGTGGTTAACGTCCTTACCCCTACTTATTACAGCTTGACAAAGGGAACACACGGCTTGACACCTGTTGTCCGCATTTCTGGTGAAATACCTCCACACCGAAGAGCTGATTTTTTTGGTATTTTCACCTGGCATGTCAACGGCCATATTCCTCCAACGGACAACAGGTGTCTCCCCGGGTGCCTGACTTAAACAAACCACCTCACCATCAGAATCCTCCTGGTCAATTTCCTCCCCAGCGCCAGCAACACCCATATCCTCCTCATCCTGGTGTACTTCAACACTGACATCTTCAATCTGACTATCAGGAACTGGACTGCGGGTGCTCCTTCCAGCACTTGCAGGGGGCGTGCAAATGGTGGAAGGCGCATGCTCTTCACGTCCAGTGTTGGGAAGGTCAGGCATCGCAACCGACACAATTGGACTCTCCTTGTGGATTTGGGATTTCAAAGAACGCACAGTTCTTTGCGGTGCTTTTGCCAGCTTGAGTCTTTTCAGTTTTCTAGCGAGAGGCTGAGTGCTTCCATCCTCATGTGAAGCTGAACCACTAGCCATGAACATAGGCCAGGGCCTCAGCCGTTCCTTGCCACTCCGTGTGGTAAATGGCATATTGGCAAGTTTACGCTTCTCCTCCGACAATTTTATTTTAGGTTTTGGAGTCCTTTTTTTACTGATATTTGGTGTTTTGGTTTTGACATGCTCTGTACTATGCCATTGGGCATCGGCCTTGGCAGACGACGTTGGTGGCATTTCATCGTCTCGGCCATGACTAGTGGCAGCAGCTTCAGCACGAGGTGGAAGTGGATCTTGATCTTTCCCTAATTTTGGAACCTCAACATTTTTGTTCTCCATATTTTAATAGGCACAACTAAAAGGCACCTCAGGTAAACAATGGAGATGGATGGATTGGATACTAGTATACAATTATGGACGGGCTGCCGAGTGCCGACACAGAGGTAGCCACAGCCGTGAACTACCGCACTGTACTGTGTCTGCTGCTAATATATAGACTGGTTGATAAAGAGATAGTATACTCGTAACTAGTATGTATGTATAAAGAAAGAAAAAAAAACCACGGTTAGGTGGTATATACAATTATGGACGGGCTGCCGAGTGCCGACACAGAGGTAGCCACAGCCGTGAACTACCGCACTGTACTGTGTCTGCTGCTAATATATAGACTGGTTGATAAAGAGATAGTATACTCGTAACTAGTATGTATGTATAAAGAAAGAAAAAAAAACCACGGTTAGGTGATATATACAATTATGGACGGGCTGCCGAGTGCCGACACAGAGGTAGCCACAGCCGTGAACTACCGCACTGTACTGTGTCTGCTGCTAATATATAGACTGGTTGATAAAGAGATAGTATACTCGTAACTAGTATGTATGTATAAAGAAAGAAAAAAAAACCACGGTTAGGTGGTATATACAATTATGGACGGGCTGCCGAGTGCCGACACAGAGGTAGCCACAGCCGTGAACTACCGCACTGTACTGTGTCTGCTGCTAATATATAGACTGGTTGATAAAGAGATAGTATACTCGTAACTAGTATGTATGTATAAAGAAAGAAAAAAAAACCACGGTTAGGTGGTATATACAATTATGGACGGGCTGCCGAGTGCCGACACAGAGGTAGCCACAGCCGTGAACTACCGCACTGTACTGTGTCTGCTGCTAATATATAGACTGGTTGATAAAGAGATTGTATACTCGTAACTAGTATGTATGTATAAAGAAAGAAAAAAAAACCACGGTTAGGTGGTATATACAATTATGGACGGGCTGCCGAGTGCCGACACAGAGGTAGCCACAGCCGTGAACTACCGCACTGTACTGTGTCTGCTGCTAATATATAGACTGGTTGATAAAGAGATAGTATACTCGTAACTAGTATGTATGTATAAAGAAAGAAAAAAAAACCACGGTTAGGTGGTATATACAATTATGGACGGGCTGCCGAGTGCCGACACAGAGGTAGCCACAGCCGTGAACTACCGCACTGTACTGTGTCTGCTGCTAATATATAGACTGGTTGATAAAGAGATAGTATACTCGTAACTAGTATGTATGTATAAAGAAAGAAAAAAAAACCACGGTTAGGTGGTATATACAATTATGGACGGGCTGCCGAGTGCCGACACAGAGGTAGCCACAGCCGTGAACTACCGCACTGTACTGTGTCTGCTGCTAATATAGACTGGTTGATAAAGAGATAGTATACTCGTAACTAGTATGTATGTATAAAGAATGAAAAAAAAACCACGGTTAGGTGGTATATACAATTATGGACGGGCTGCCGAGTGCCGACACAGAGGTAGCCACAGCCGTGAACTACCGCACTGTACTGTGTCTGCTGCTAATATATAAACTGGTTGATAAAGAGATAGTATACTCGTAACTAGTATGTATGTATAAAGAAAGAAAAAAAAACCACGGTTAGGTGGTATATACAATTATGGACGGGCTGCCGAGTGCCGACACAGAGGTAGCCACAGCCGTGAACTACCGCACTGTACTGTGTCTGCTGCTAATATATAGACTGGTTGATAAAGAGATAGTATACTCGTAAATAGTATGTATGTATAAAGAAAGAAAAAAAAACCACGGTTAGGTGGTATATACAATTATGGACGGGCTGCCGAGTGCCGACACAGAGGTAGCCACAGCCGTGAACTACCGCACTGTACTGTGTCTGCTGCTAATATAGACTGGTTGATAAAGAGATAGTATACTACTAATATTATATACTGGTGGTCAGGTCACTGGTCACTAGTCACACTGGCAGTGGCACTCCTGCAGCAAAAGTGTGCACTGTTTAATTTTAATATAATATTATGTACTCCTGGCTCCTGCTATAACCTATAACTGGCACTGCAGTAGTGCTCCCCAGTCTCCCCCACAATTATAAGCTGTGTGAGCTGAGCAGTCAGACAGATATATAATATATATAGATGATGCAGCACACTGGCCTGAGCCTGAGCAGTGCACACAGATATGGTATGTGACTGACTGAGTCACTGTGTGTATCGCTTTTTTCAGGCAGAGAACGGATATATTAAATAAACTGCACTGTGTGTCTGGTGGTCACTCACTATATAATATATTATGTACTCCTGGCTCCTGCTATAACCTATAACTGGCACTGCAGTAGTGCTCCCCAGTCTCCCCCACAATTATAAGCTGTGTGAGCTGAGCAGTCAGACAGATATATATAATATTATATATAGATAATAGATGATGCAGCACACTGGCCTGAGCCTGAGCAGTGCACACAGATATGGTATGTGACTGAGTCACTGTGTGCTGTGTATCGCTTTTTTCAGGCAGAGAACGGATTATATTATGTACTCCTGGCTCCTGCTATAACCTATAACTGGCACTGCAGTAGTGCTCCCCAGTCTCCCCCACAATTATAAGCTGTGTGAGCTGAGCAGTCAGACAGATATATATAATATTATATATAGATAATAGATGATGCAGCACACTGGCCTGAGCCTGAGCAGTGCACACAGATATGGTATGTGACTGAGTCACTGTGTGCTGTGTATCGCTTTTTTCAGGCAGAGAACGGATTATAAATAAAAGTGGTGGTCACTGGTCACTATCAGCAAAACTCTGCACTGTACACTACTGAGTACTCCTAATGCTCCCCAAAATTAGTAAATCAAGTGTCTCTCTAATCTATTCTAATTCTAAACGGAGAGGACGCCAGCCACGTCCTCTCCCTATCAATCTCAATGCACGTGTGAAAATGGCGGCGACGCGCGGCTCCTTATATAGAATCCGAGTCTCGCGATAGAATCCGAGCCTCGCGAGAATTCGACAGCGTCATGATGACGTTCGGGCGCGCTCGGGTTAACCGAGCAAGGCGGGAAGATCCGAGTCGCTCGGACCCGTGAAAAAAAACATGAAGTTCTGGCGGGTTCGGATTCAGAGAAACCGAACCCGCTCATCTCTACTCGTAACTAGTATGTATGTATAAAGAAAGAAAAAAAAACCACGGTTAGGTGGTATATACAATTATGGACGGGCTGCCGAGTGCCGACACAGAGGTAGCCACAGCCGTGAACTACCGCACTGTACTGTGTCTGCTGCTAATATATAGACTGGTTGATAAAGAGATAGTATACTCGTAACTAGTATGTATGTATAAAGAAAGAAAAAAAAACCACGGTTAGGTGGTATATACAATTATGGACGGGCTGCCGAGTGCCGACACAGAGGTAGCCACAGCCGTGAACTACCGCACTGTACTGTGTCTGCTGCTAATATATAGACTGGTTGATAAAGAGATAGTATACTCGTAACTAGTATGTATGTATAAAGAAAGAAAAAAAAACCACGGTTAGGTGGTATATACAATTATGGACGGGCTGCCGAGTGCCGACACAGAGGTAGCCACAGCCGTGAACTACCGCACTGTACTGTGTCTGCTGCTAATATAGACTGGTTGATAAAGAGATAGTATACTCGTAACTAGTATGACTATAAAGAAAGAAAAAAAAAACACGGTTAGGTGGTATATACAATTATGGACGGGCTGCCGAGTGCCGACACAGAGGTAGCCACAGCCGTGAACTACCGCACTGTACTGTGTCTGCTGCTAATATAGACTGGTTGATAAAGAGATAGTATACTACTAATATTATATATACTGGTGGTCAGGTCACTGGTCACTAGTCACACTGGCAGTGGCACTCCTGCAGCAAAAGTGTGCACTGTTTAATTTTAATATAATATTATGTACTCCTGGCTCCTGCTATAACCTATAACTGGCACTGCAGTGCTCCCCAGTCTCCCCCACAATTATAAGCTGTGTGAGCTGAGCACAGTCAGATATATATATACATTGATGCAGCACACTGGGCTGAGCAGTGCACACAGATATGGTATGTGACTGAGTCACTGTGTGTATCGTTTTTTTCAGGCAGAGAACGGATATATTAAATAAACAACTGCACTGTCTGGTGGTCACTGTGGTCGTCAGTCACTAAACTCTGCACTCTCTTCTACAGTATCACAGCCTCAGGTCAATCTCTCTCTCTCTCTCTCAACCCTAATCTAAATGGAGAGGACGCCAGCCACGTCCTCTCCCTATCAATCTCAATGCACGTGTGAAAATGGCGGCGACGCGCGGCTCCTTATATAGAATCCGAGTCTCGCGAGAATCCGACAGCGTCATGATGACGTTCGGGCGCGCTCGGGTTAACCGAGCAAGGCAAGAGGATCCGAGTCTGCTCGGACCCGTGAAAAAAACATGAAGTTCGTGCGGGTTCGGATTCAGAGAAACCGAACCCGCTCATCTCTAGCTGAAAGTAGGGTGAAAGAAATTGGGCCCTCCACTGGTGCATAATATACAAGGGGCATTTTTGTGTGTGGGACATAAAATGGTGTCAGTGGCATAACTGTGTGCTGTGGTTTGTGGTATCATATGTAAGGCATTATGGTGTTTGGCATAATGAGTAAGGGGTATTACGGTGTCTGGCATAATGTAGCTGTGCCCCTATTGTCATGTAGCAACTCCCCTAGTTGTGTGTGACCACACACCCTCATGACACATGACCACACCCATTTTAACTATCAGTACCACTAAGAAAACATTTCTACTTGCACAACTGATACTCTAGTAACCCCCTCCCCTCTAACCAGAAAGCTCCCCTACTGCAATCTAAAGCTAAACCTACCCCTTGGTTCTTAACCCTAAGTCCCCCCTGGTGGTGCCTAAAACTAACTCTCCCTTCCCTGGCTGTATACTCACTTCATCCAGCATCCTTATTATCAGGATCCTGTCTGTAGGGATCACGGAGCCGGTCTCCCACCCAATTCGAGCCATCATCGCTGCCATTTTCAGGGGTTTGTGGATTCCAGCACCGGGATTCCGACCGCCGGGATCCCAAGTCAGCAAAGTCGCACCAGAATTCTTGTTACACAATACCACTGGGAACTGAGCAGAAATCGGAGAGGAGTATGCTTACAGGCTAAGCTGGAACCTGGTGCCTCCTCCTGGGCCTGGGGTGGCTGTCGGCGGGCAGGTAGCAGTGGTACTGCGAAAAAAAAAAATAGTACAATAATGAAGCTGTCAATTTGTAACATGTACTGTACAGTATCCAGGACACATGTACAGTAGTGTAGCGACGACAGTTGCACCAGAATTCTCGTTACACAATACCAATGGCAGAATCATAGAGTAGGGTGCTTACAGGCTGAGCTGGGGCCTGGTGCCTCCTCCTCCTCCTGGGCCTGGACTTGCTGTGGGCAGGAAGGTGGTGGTGGTACTGAGAAAAAAAATAACAGTACTGTAAGTGAAGCTGTCAATTTATAACATGTACTGTACAGTATCCAGGACACATGTACAGTAGTGTAACAATGACAGTCGTACCAGAATTCTCTTTACAAAATACCACTGGGAAGCGAGGCAGAAATCGGAGAGTAGACTGCTTACCGGCTGAGCTGGGGCATGTTGCCTCTTCCTCCTGGGCCTTCCATGGCTGCAGGCGGGCAGGTGGTGGCGGCACGGAGGAAAATAAAAATAACAGTAAAGTAAGTGACGCTGCAGTGTATAAATTATACAGTATAAAATATACAGTACGTACAGTATAGTACCGTATATATTTGCACAACGGAATTTATTGTGCTACAGTAAATACAGTACAGTAAGAAACAGTTAATAAATACATATGTACAATATACAGTACGGTACAGTATATACAGTACTGTATACAGTCTTTTATTTATTTTTTCTACAGGATATATACACACAGTACAGTATACAGTAAATACAGTACCGTATGTACGGTACAGTATGCAGTACAGTATCTCTCTTTCCTACCCCACACAGCCCACAGGCTGTTTCATGCATTGACAGCCCTCCCACACCATCCCAAAGCCCTGTATCCCCTTCACAAATCCACTCTTACCATGGGGAGAAACTCACCTCCCCTTGCACTCGGTGTTGGACTGGGGCATGAAGGGCCTACCACAGGAATGCAGTGGTAGGGGTCCATGCATATGGGTGTGGCCAACCACCACATTGGTTTATATATATATGCATGATAATGTAGCAATTAATAACAGAAATGCATGATAGAAAATACACCATAGTCCTGTGCATTATAATGTAACATATGCATAATGTACTGTATAATACAAGTGCACAGTCTAAAACCTCTTCCTAGAGGAGGAGGTGGGGCCTCCAGGCAGTAGAGCCCACCGGGGTTACCCCTGTGGGCCAGTCCAGCCCTGCTTGCACTGCCCAGTATCCAGACCTGAAAAAGGCACAGCAGTATCCTGACCTAAAATTGTCCGAGATTCAGTTCTGGGATTGGCCAGCAACCTCGTTTTTTATATGCCAGCCAACATTGAGCGTCCTCATGAGGCTGAGACGCTGCCCGATTCCTCCTGCTCACCTTCCCCTGGCTCCGGCTGGGTGCACTGCGCAGCGTGACGTGAAGTCATAGGCATAGGCGTGTGCACGGGGGGTGCCTGGTATGCACAGGCACCCCCTAATGTCCGGCACCCCCGCACACATGCCTTCTGCCGCCAATTTCCGTCTCTGACGCTGAAGGAAGGAGAGCGCAGCGCGCGTCTCTCCTACCCCTCACTGTGTCCCTGTCTCCGGCAGTCATTTAAAATGTCTCTTGGCTGTCAGCCAATCAGAGCTCGCGGACCGACTCTTGATTGGCTGCCGGCCCGTGAGCCTTGATTGGCTGACAGCCAGGGACACAGTGAGTGAGGTGAGGCACAGGAGAAACGAGCGCTGCGCTCTCTTCCCCTCAGTGTCAGAGACAGGAATTGGTGGCAGCAGAGGAGGGTGAGCGCCGTAGGGGGCATTTATGAATCTGGCACCGCAGGGGGCATTTATGTATCTGGCAGCACTGGAGACATATGTATCTGGCACCGCTGGGGGCATTTATGTATAGGTTAGGTTTATGCTAATCTTAGTCTCATAGTGGAGTAAAGTGAAAGGTACTGTGTAATGCAGATTAGCTCTCTCACCCCTCCTTCTGGCTTTGGTTCCTGCAGTCTGGCCACTCCCTCGATTCTCTGACTGGCTGCTCACTGGAGACCTCTTGGTAGTAAGGCCACTCCCCCGACTCTCTGACTGGCTGCTCACCGGAGACCTCTCAGTAGGATGGCCACTCCCCTGACTCTCTGGTTGACTGCTTACTGTAAACCTGTCCAGCTTACACTCTTCTGGACTGCCCTTCCTTAGCCAGTATCCTATCACCTGCCTTGTGGTTGGGTATTGGGGCTCCCCTGGCTATGGGTCAGCACTGTGAGCAGCAGCCTCTCTCCGCAATTACAGCTCTGAGCGGTAAGAGATGGCGCCACTCACCAGCAGGAGCTCAGCTTCCTATACCCCCACGGCCTCTGGTGACTGGCCTTAAATACACTGCACTGGCGCTCCCTCTATCTCCGCAGCCGCCGCTGTGTTTACAGCTCGCTCTTTCGCTCAGCTGTGGCTTAAAGAGTAGAGGTGCGCACTGGTCAAGGGGAACTGCAGGCTGACTCCCCGCCGGCCGAGAGCGTCTTTTATACACTTTCCATTACCGGCCGCGCGGGTCCCCTTCTGCACACGGCCCTCTTCCTTCCACCGGCGCGCGGTCCCCTCTGCACACGGCTCTCACCTTTCACTGGCGCGTGGGTCCCCTATTCCAAGACCCTCTAATATCGGCACGCGGACACTGACACTGACGCTGGCTAGCCACAACTACACTATTAACCATGCTGCCCTTATGGTCCTCTATGTGCAGAATAAATAAAATAAAATGAACAATATATCTATACTTTTCACACTTTACCACTTCCCATATTATATATATACATGAATCAGGCATACAGTATATCATTAACTTAAATAAATAAATTAATACATACAAATAGTCACTCCAATATTAATAAATTTACTATCAACTTTACATGTACAGAACAATTCATATAACAATTCATATTCATGTTACATATCTGACAGCACTGGGGGCATATGTATCTGGCACCGCTTGGGGCATTTATGTATCTGGCAGCTTGGGGGCATATATGTATCTGACAACACTGGGGGCATATGTATCTGGCAGCTTGGGGCATATGTATCTGGCAGCTTGGGGACAGATATGGCAGCACTGGGGGCATATGTATCTGGCACTGCTGGAGGCATTTATGTATCTGGCAGCTTGGGGGCATATATGTATCTGGTAACACTGGGGGCAAATGTATCTGGCACCGCTGGGGCATTTATGTATCTGGCAGCTTGGGGGCATATATGTATCTGGCAACACTGGTGGCATATGTATCTGGCACTGCTAGGGGCATATATTTATCTGGCAGCACTGGGGCATATACGTATCTGGCACTGCTGGGGGCATATATGTATCTGGCAGCACTGGGGGCATATGTATCTGGCACAGCTGGGGAAATTTATGTATCTGGCACCGCTGGGGGCATATATGTATCTGGCAGCACTGGGGGCATATGTATCTGGCACCACTGGGGGCATATGTATCTGGCACAGCTGGGGACATTTATGTATCTGGCACCGCTGGGGGCATATATGTATCTGGCACTGCTGGGGGCATACAGTGGGGTTTATTTACTAAGATTCGTAATTTTCAGAATCATGTTCAAGTTCAATCACGACTGACATCGACAGTGTAAAACTGCAACTTTTTGAATTGATTACGATGGATTTACTAAGCTGTCGTATTCGGGTTTTTCTTTTCTTCCGATGTCGATGTCATTCGTGGTTTTTTACCTATTTTTACGGCAGTGATTAGCAAAACACTGCCGACTTTTTTTACAATCAATCTCGGCCGGATCTGTGTGATCCGTGCTGGGGTTTTTTTTTTGTTTTTTTTTTAATTAAACACTGTAAAATAATAAAAAAAAATGCGTGGGGTCCCCCCTCCTAAGCATAACCAGCCTCGGGCTCTTTGAGCCGATCCTGGTTGCAAAAATATGGGGGAAAAAATGACAGGGGTTCCCCCATATTTAAGCAACCAGCATCGGGCTCTGCGCCTGGCCCTGGTCCCAAAAATACGGGGGACAAAAAGAGTAGGGGTCCCCCGTATTTTTAAAACCAGCACCGGGCTCCACTAGCTGGACAGATAATGCCACAGCCGGGGGTCACTTTTATATAGTGCCCTGCGGCCGTGGCATCAAAAATCCAACTAGTCACCCCTGGCCGGGGTACCCTGGGGGAGTGGGGACCCCTTCAATCTGCCCTGCGGTTGACCTAAAGTGACGTCACCGCTGAGCAGAAAGTTCCCATCATTGGTTACAATGAAGCGCATAGGCGCTACATTGTAACACTGCCGTGTGCTGCCTGTCAGTGAAGACAGGAGCACACAGCTGATCAGGAGAGTGCTACAACGTGGCACTCCCTGATTGGCTGAAGAAACCCACTTAGACAGAAGTCAGAGTGGCTTTCTGGCATTCGTGGAAAGGAGTCCCATGTGAACACATGGGGCCCCTTTCAGTTCGTGGCTCGGCTTTCCGTTTTCTTATTTTATGCAAGTACGTGGATTACCCCTGGATTTCCCGAGGAGCCTGGACCCCTGGATCTCGTGAGTATAATTTCTTCAACAGGTACCCCTTGGATTCTACTGGAGAAGAGGACCGACCTGCGTGTGAACATAAGGTAAGTATGTATGTATGTTTGTGTGGATGTATGTAATAAATCTTTACTTTCACGGTGTGTGTGTCTTGTGTTTTTTTGGGTATTTTTTTAGTAGTAGTACTACAGGTACCAGCGGGCCCGTTTTTCCGCCGCATGCTGGTACTTGTGGTTCTCCAAGTACCAGCATGCGGGGGAGGCTTGCTGGGACTTGTAGTACTGCTACTAAAAACAATATCTTTTCTTTTACAACAAAGGCTATCAGCCCTCCCATCCGCAGCCCATTGGATGGGGGGGGACAGCCTCGGGCTTCACCCCTGGCCCTTGGGTGGCTGGGGGGGGACCCCTTGATTGAAGGGGTCCCCACTCCCCCAGGGTACCCCGGCCAGGGGTGACTAGTTGGATTTTTGATGCCACGGCCGCAGGGCGCTGTATAAAAGTGACCCCCGGCTGTGGCATTATCTGTCCAGCTAGTGGAGCCCGGTGCTGGTTTTAAAAATACGGGGGACCCCTACTCTTTTTGTCCCCCGTATTTTTGGGACCAGGACCAGGCGCAGAGCCCGATGCTGGTTGCTTAAATATGGGGGAACCCCTGTCATTTTTTTCCCCATATTTCTGCAACCAGGATCGGCTCAAAGAGCCCGAGGCTGGTTATGCTTAGGGGGGGGGACCCCACGCAATTTTTTTAGCAAAAATAAGCACTTTCACACCCCTTCCCACTGATATACATGCACGGATCTCATGGATCCCTGCATGCATCTCAAATCACGGATAAAAAAAGCAGGTCTGTTTTTTTTTAGGACTTTTTTACGAGTTGTAATTTTTCACGGCAGTGTTTTGTGTTTTTTTGCTTTGCACTTCTTAGTAAATGACCGAGATTCATACTTAAACAGCCGCGTTTTGACCGATGGTGTATTCATTCGTAATTTTTTACCTGACCTTGCAAAAAATTACGAATGCCCTCATCACTGCCGTGATTAGTGCTTAGTAAATTACCGAGATGACACTTTGATGAAAAAACGCAATCACGGTCAAAATCGGGAGCTTAGTAAATATACCCCAGTATGTGTTTCTGGCACAGCTGGGGACATTTATATATCTGGCACCACCGGGGGCATACAGTATGTTTATCTGGCACCGCTGGGGGCATATGTGTATCCGGCACTGCTGGGGGCATTTATGTATCTGACACCGCTGGGGGCATATATGTATCTGGCAGCTTGGGGGCATATATGTATCTGGCAACACTGAGGGCATATGTATTTGGCACCGCTGGGGGCATTTATGTATCTGGCAGCCTGGGGGCATATATGTATCTGGCAACACTGGGGGCATATGTATCTGGCACCACTGGGGGCATTTATGTATCTGGCAGCTTGGGGGAATATATGTATTTGGCAGCTTGGGGGCATTTATGTATCTGGCACTGCTGGGGGCATATATGTATCTGGCAGCACTGGGGGCATATGTATCTGGCACTGCTGGGGTCATATGTATCTGGCACAGCTGTGGACATTTATGTATCTGGCACCGCTTGGGGCATATATGTATCTGGCAACGCTGGGGGCATATATGTATCTGGCACTGCTGGGGGCATACAGTATGTGTATCTGGCACCGCTGGGGGCATATGTGTATGTGGCACTGCTGGGGGCATTTATGTATCTGGCACCACTGGGGGCATATATGTATCTGGCAGCTTGGGGGCATATATGTAACTGGCAGCACTGGGGGCATATGTGTATCTGGCACCACTGGGGACATATTTGTATCTGATACTATGAGGGCATATGTTTATCTGGCACCACTGGTGGCATATGTGTATATGGCACCACTGGGGACATTGAGTAAGGGGCACCACTGGGGGGCATATGTGTATCTGGCATTACTGGGGGCATATGTGTAAGGGGCACTAGACACAGAATGAAGGGAGGTGAAGGCTAATAGACACAGAGTACAGGGGGCAGACTGAGTGGCAGAGTGCAGGGTGGGAGGCTGAGAGGCACAGAGTGAAGGGGGAGACTGAGAGATACAAGGTGAGGTGGACTGAAAGAGATGCGTGACAGGGAGATGCAGGCGGGAGAGGAATGTGGATGAGAGATGACCCTGGGAGGGGATGATGGTGGGGGTGAAAGACAATACAGGGAGGGGAGGAGATGATGTGGCTGGGAAATGAGGGTGTGGCTGAGAGATGCAGGGAGGAGATGATGGTGTGGCTGAGAGACACATGGAGGATATGAGGGTGTGTCTGAGAGACACAGGGAGGAGATGATGGTGTGGCTTAGAGACAGGGAGGAGATGATCATGTGGCTGAGAGATAGAGGGAGGAGATGATGGTGTGGCTGAGAGACACAGGGGGTAGGAGGTGACATGAGTCTGGTTAAACCTCTGTTGCATGATGATGATCTTGGTTTTTATATATATATATATATATATATATATATTTTATATATTCCTACACAAAAAAGCATCTTCTGGAGCATGTAACTTCCTACATGAATAGTGATTAATGATAGAAGATGCTGTCTGCCCAGGGAGGACCTTTCATCTCATCAGAGGTTCCCGTTGTGAGAAACCACCATATACTGTAAGTAAGGTGCATATGGAATGGAAAGGAATGCTGCCAGAGTAATGAGAAACAGGTGGTGTGTCATGTTGACACGCTCACATGTGCAGTGGCCACGCCCCTTGTGCTATGTGATTTATATTGCTTTGAGTGCCAATAGGCGGTGCTTGACATGCTCAGTAGGTGGTGCTAAACACGCCCCTCTGATGGTGCACCCCCTAATAAAATGTACTGTGCACTCCTATTGTCATAGGTGATGGTGCGCAGCCAGCCACTCTCCCACTCGCCAGACCTCACCGCCGCCCTCCCGGCCACTGGATCTCACAGGAAGTGGCCTACCCTCCCTCCCGTACAGATTGCGGTGAGTTATCTGGGCTGATCAGGGTAGAGGGGGTGGGACACATTGAAAATAATGTATAAATCACAATTGTACAGTACTGTACTGTACTTGACAAAACTTATAAGCTTGGCAGCGGCGCCTTTCCTGCCTTTCCCGGCGATGTTCGTTCACCCCTGTAAAAAAATACATACAGTATACAGTAATGGCAGCATACTGTACAGCACATTGACAGCATCTTTATGACATCACAATCAATGGAGTTGTTCATTGTAGTACTCTACACCTATTCACTCAGGAGGGCATAGTGTACTTTACTCAAAAACTTAAGAGGCAAATTTTTAAATGTGACATTACACTATACAGTACACTTACAGTATCTCTAAAGAACAGTAGTACACTGATTACATTAGGTCCAGGGCATTACACTACTGTACCTTTATAAATATTGTGACACACATTAGCATTGCCCTTATAAACATTATGACACACATCAACATGCGGCCCTCCCACCCTTAACCATCTCAGTACTGTACATTACAGTATACAGTAAATTGATTTAATGACAGATGATTCAGCACTCACCTGAATCTATCTTACAGTATTATTTATTCACATCACAGTACTGCCCTTGATTCATGTTGTGTTACACAGTCAATCACCTTATTCACGTTATTGTACATCACAGTAGTGCAGTATATTCACATTACGTCACATATATTCACATTAGAGATCTGCCACAGTCATGGACTTTATAACACATTTTGCAAGAGTAATGCACCTTATAACACATTAGGCCACGGTAAAATGCACCTTATAACACATTAGGTCACAGTACTGTCCCTTAGAATAAATTCTGCCACAGCAATGTCCCTTAGAATAAATTCTGCAACAAAAATGTCCCTTATAAAAAATTCTGCCACAGTAATGTCCATTAAAGTAAATTCTGCCACAGTAACGTCCCTTAGAAAATAATCTGCCACAGTAACGCCCTTATAATACAATCTGCCACAGTAATGAACTTACTGTACAATACTATCTGAAACACATACAGTATCTCCCTTAGAATACAATCTGCCACAGTAATGCCCTAAGAATACTATCTGAAACACAAATGTCCCTTAGAACACAATCTGCAACATGACTGCCCCTTAGAACACAGTGACCTCACCATACAGCACCTGTCATTTACAGTACATTAAGGCAAACAGTAATGCTACTACGGTTGTAATACAGAAGATACTGTATACATTAAAAAGATAGACAGTCATTTGGTCGACAGTGAAAGGTCAACAGTCAAAAAGGTGACAAAGAGTTGACAGGGTCAAAATGTTGACACTCAATGTTCTTAACAAAATTAAATCCCAATTTGTTTAAAAGACACTGCAGATACTGTATTGTCTTTAAACATAGTAGTTACCCTTTCCCCCTTCCTCCTTCCCCTGGGAGCCTGCTCATTTCACAGACAGGGATTGAGGTTGGGTTACAATAAATTAACAACACAGTACTGTATGTAAATGAAGAGCTGATAAGAACTGCAAATGCTTTGATAGAGACATAGGGGGTCATTCCGAGATGATCGTAGCTGTGCTAAATTTAGCACAGCTACGATCACTCACACTGACATGTGGGGGGACGCCCAGCACATGGCTATACCGCCCCGCATGTCAGTTCCGCCCCCCCTTCCCCGCAGAAGTGCAAAGGCATCGCACAGCGGCGATGCCTTTGCACTTCAAGAGTAGCTCCCGACCAGCTCAGCCTTAGCGTGCTGGTCGGGAGCTACTCATCGCTCCCCAGCCTGCAGCGGCTGCATGTGACATCACGCAGCTGCTGCAGCCCGCCCCCCCATTCGGTCCGGCCACGCCTGCATTGGCTGTGCCGCGCCCACGAAACGACAGCCAAATGCTGCCGTTCCACCCCCCCGGCCAGCGATCGCGTCTGCCTGGCAGAGGCGATTGTAGCAGCCCAACAGCCTTCGGCCGTCTGGCATGCGCCGGCTCACTGTGGCACCGGTGCATGCGCAGTACTGACCCGATTGCACCGCTGTGATAAACTGCAGCTTGTGATCGGGTCAGAATGTCCCCCATAAGCTCTTGTGTAAACGTTAGCAGTGATTGTTTCTCATACAGGCACAGCACAGATTCTCTAACGCCAATGAACTACAGTATTGTTGTAGTTAGTTGTGTCTGTATACACTAATTATATTTATTGATATGTCTACAGGACTTCATTGCCGCTATTATAGCATAATGAGATGCTCCTTCAGCTTTGTCCTGATATATGTAAAACCTGTGTGCACACTTCTATTGAATGTATATTACTATAGATTAAAAGAAAAAATAGTAATAAAGTGTCAGGAAAGAATAAACATGAATTCACACTATGGGAAATGAACCCAGGACTCTAAGCATCGGAAGTGGCACACTTTACCACTTGGACATGATGCCTCATGATAGATACACAAGCTCATGTGTAAATGTACTGTAAGCAGTGATCCCTTCCCATTGGTTTTGGTGTATGCCGCTATGGGACTTGGCAGCTCATACTGTACACTACAGCATCTATACCTACTGTAAGCAGTGATCCCTTCCCATTGGTTTTGGTGTATGCCGCTATGGGACTTGGCAGCTCATACTATACACTACAGCATCTATACCTACTGTAAGCAGTGATCCCTTCCCATTGGTTTTGGTGTATGCCATTATGGGACTTGGACACTCATACAGTACAATACATATAATATCAATGAACTACAGTATTGCTTTAACATATTAGTTGCGACTGTATACACTATTTTTATTTATTGATTTGTCAATGTCAGTGGACTACAGTATTGATTTAAATCATTAGTTGCATCTGTATACGCTATTTATTATATATTTTGCCTATGGGACTTGGATGCTCACATACGGTAACACAGCAATGGACAAGTGTTTTAACATGTTTGCATCTGTATAAACAATTTTTTTATTGACTCTCTCCATCTGACCATTGGTCTGTGTGTACAGTATACAGTAACATTACAGTCGTCACTGACCAGAGTTTGTAGATCAATCCTCCACTAGTCGCTCTAAAGTACTGGTTTAGTGGTGCATTAGCCACCCAGTGGTGGAGATGTGTATTGCATGCTGAGTATGTAGTGGTGCCTCAACGCTCCTGTCTGTGCATAAACTCAACAACCTAAACTATTGTCTAGGTGCGACTAAACCTCCATTTAGGCAGAGTATGGCAAAGATGAGGGAGGCTCCATCTGTAATTGCTGATGCACCCTTAAGGGCCTGTCCTTTCTTGCCAAAAGGTACAGTCCTTTCTGTGGTGTATATAGTCCCTATTGCTGTATATGTTATCCAGTGGAAGGTTACAATGGATATTTTTTCTGTTTGTAATAGATGGTGGATGAATATCATTCTGTGTCTTTGGCTTCCTGCATCTTTTCAGTAAAGAAGCATGCAACACTTACCGTGTCCTGGTTACATGAAAACCTTTATTGAAATATAAGTCAGACTCAACACTGGCGATGAGGATAAAACTCTTCTTCAGCATTGCTCCAGTGATCAGTGGTGCACCAGTTGGCTGACACAGCACAAAAAGGAGCAACTAATTCAGACTGCCAGCACCACCTAACCTAAATAAAAGGGGCACATGAGTTATGTTTTTCATTCTCTAAGTAAGTGAGGTCAAAGGATATAGAGGCAAAATGTCAAGATATATTGGCACAATAGCTGCTTTTGATATTTGATAGCATTATAGAGTACTGGGCTACATATATTGAGAGAGTGGAATTGTACGGTCATAACTAACTCTGTACAGGTAGACAAGAAAGTAGCAGTCTTACTCAGTATAATAGGTGCCCAAACATACAGTTTGCTGAGGAGTTTAATAGCACCTGAGAATCCAACCACCAAGTCATTTATTGAAATTGTTGACATTTTACAAAAGCATTAAAATCTTAAACCATTAATGATTGCTGAAAAATTCAAGTTTTACAGAAGGAATCAAACTAAGTGAAAGCATTTCTAAATACTTCGCAGAGCAAAGGATGTTACCTGAGTGCGCATTTGGAGCAGGGTTATTAGATGCCCTAAGAAACTGTTTAGTTTGTGGGATGAAAAGTGCAAGTATAAAAAAGAAATTGCTGGCTGAGCCTGAACTGACCTTGGAGCGGGCACTATCTATTGCTATTTCAATGGAGACTGCAAGCAGGGATGCATCAGAATTGCAACAAAAGGGACCAGGATGTATTTCTAATCCAGTTCATTGGAATCAGGGATAGTCCTGTTTCTGCTGTGGGAAGTCCTCACATGATGCCAGTCAGTGTTGGTTTAAAGACAGTGTGTAGAAAATTAAGGAAAAGAGGCCATATTGAAAGGGTATGTCAGAGGAGAAAAACACCCAACCGCACACAAGTAACCAAAGCTTCTGGGAGAAAATATACAACACCCCAGGTGCATAAGGTAGCCGACAATGAGTCAGACTCTACTCATAATACTGGTACAGAAAAAGGGTTATGCAGCATAGAGGTGCACTCTGTGATGGCAAAAGAGTGTCAAGCGATTTGGGTCACTTTGGAAGTAGCGGGGTACTGACTTATGAATGGAATCAGCCATAGGCTCTGCTCTGTCAGTGCTAAATGGTGTGATTCCTTTAAATAAAACATCCATAACACTCTGCACATATACAGGTGAACCAATGTCCCCATTGGGAAAAAAAAGTGTGAAATACAAAGGCAATACCCATAAGCTGTATTTATAAATACTTCCACATGGTGGGCTGGCATTATTGGGCTGCAAATGAATAAGGAAAATTTTACATGATTAGCATTCCATTCACATGCTACAGTCTACAGCAGCGGTAGCCAACCAGTGACTTTCTCAATGTATTTTATATTGGACCTGGCTTTAAAAATGTACTTTAGGTGAATCTGGCTTTTTCAATGTATTTTATACCAGGGACGTGGTCTAGCAGGCACAAGGCCACACCCCTTTTTTGCATTTGTGCCTTCGGCTTAATGTCTGCTTTTTGACGTACCTAACTAGATTTTTTGTCTCTTTGTCTCTTACTGGTTGGCCACCCTTGGTCCACAGCATCTAATGTATCCAAAAGTGACACAGCTGCTAAGGAACTTTTGAAATAGTTAACTGCTGCACAACCCATTTTCCAACCAGGGATTGGCACATTAAGGCCAGTATAAAGTTGGATCCACATGCCGTTTTGACGTTTTGTAAAGCTCATACAGTCCCATATGATATTCAACCAGCGGTTGAGGAGGAACTACGGACACTGGAAGACTCTGGTATGCTCTCCCCAGTGGAATGGAGTGAATGGGCTACACCTATACTGTAGTTACTATAGCAAAGAAATACAAAACAGGAAGTATCTGCATTTGCAGAGATTTAAAAATTACAATAAATCCAGTGCTACGGAGTGTACAGTAAGTATCCTTTGCCTAAAATAGAGGACATCTTTGCAGCTCTCTCAGGAGGCGACCACTTCTCCAAAATTAACTTTCCTCAATCACACTTAAAAATGGAAATTGAGGAGGCATCTAAGAAATATCTAACCATAAATACTCACAAAGGCTTATTACAATATATCTGTCTTGTGTTTGGACTATCTTCCGTCCCAGCACTGAGGCAGAGAGCAATGGATCAAGTCCTTCAAGTAATACCAGTTATGTAATGTCACCTGGATGACATAATTCTAACAGGCAAAGATGATGTGGACCATTTAAATAATTTGGAAAGCATATTAACTTGACTGCAGGAATATGTACTCAGTAAATAAAGACAAATGTGCATTTTTCCAAGAAATCATTTCCTATTGTGGACATATAATTGATAGAGAAGGCCTGCACAAATCAAGTGATAAAATTGAGACAGTACTGCAAGCACCCCAGACCCAGTCTGTGTCACAACTGAGATCTTACCTGGGCCTAGTTATTTATTATCACAAGTTCTTACCAGACCTTTCCACAGTACTATACCTGCTAAATGCCCTAAATACCCTAGTACAGTCGGAAGTGGACAAAAGACTGTAAGAAAGCATTCTCAGAAACAAAAATATTGTTTACATCTGATAAAGACCTTATTCATTTTTTATCCAAAACTACCCATCAGACTGGCATTTGATGCCTCACCATACGGCATTGGAGCAGTGCTGTCACATCAACTGAGAGATGGAAGCAAGAGACCAAAAGCATTTGCTTCATGGTCCTTAACAGTAGCAGAGAAGTATTATGTTCAAATTGATTGAGAGGCCTTAAGTCTAGTATGAGGAGTAAAGAAATGTCATCAATATTTGTATGGGTAAAGGTTTATAATAATTATGGATCATCAACCATTGGTATCGATATTTAACCCCCACAAGGAAGTCCCAGCCATGACTGCTGCTCGTCTTCAATTTTGGTCATTATTCCTGGGTGCACACACATACAACATTAAGTTTAAAGGAACAAAACTACATGGCAACGCTGATGGTGTATTGCATTCTCCCTTGCCCCAAAGTGAGGAGGACAATGGTGGAGATCCCCTTGAAGTGTATCACATTGTGTTGATGGAACAGCTACCTATTACCAATGACATGATAAATCAGTAAACAAGGAAAGACCCGCTATCAAAACTAATGGACTTAACTCTCAATGGTTGGCCTAAACATGGCGATGCTCACTATGACAGGTTTTTATCCAGGAGAGATCAGCTTTCTGTCTGTTGTTAAAGCCGAATTATGATAATAATAATTGAGAGTTCTCCGTTGTGATGATATTCAGCATATAGAATTTATTATAAAAGAGGGAACCACACCCAATATTCTGCACAGAGGAGTGTGGACCAAGACAGAATTCACCATGAGCCTGTGTCTTTAGAACACTGACTTTACATATTTATACCATAACATTATACAATTATTCATAGCTTATTTAAAATCAAGGCGTACATATAGATTAAATCATGGAGATACATTGGTTGATGAACAAAAAGGGGAAATGCCAAATATGGTCAGATTAGCCAATTGTAGAGAGTGGTTTTATCCATAAGATGGCAGACTTGCCCATGAATCTTGAATCTCCTATACATAACAATTAGGTTCTCTAATAGGCTTCATTGTCATAAAGGTCATTCTTGTTCATAATAATGTGTTGTTGTCCAAAGTGAAGGTCCACCAGATATTCCATAATATGTCCTTCTTGTTCTGCCACAAAGTCGCATACAATATCATTGAGCACTCGTTATCTACACAAAGGCCTTGCTACTAGTCACTTAAACACCTAATCAAATGATGTTAGAGAGTTGAAAAAGAATATTACTCTGTGCATATTAACTCTATACTGAAAATATAATGCTGGTTAAGGGAACATAG